>NW_017386043.1:669712-717640 GCF_000237925.1 Schistosoma mansoni
CAAATAGTACAACGAAACAACACGAATATTAGGTGGTCAATCGTGTTGTTTCGTTGTACTATTTGAACTTGGATTAATGTTGATTTAGTTATTTATTCTCTGAAGAAGTGGCTTACATTGAGTCACGAAACGTCAGAAAATCGAATTTTTCTACTCATTGGGATATTACAAATATATTAATTTATTTATAACAATCAACCCAATCCTCAATTTATTCAAAATTATCAAATCAAAACTTGGTAATGATATTTACAAATAGGTAATAATTGTTTATCCTTAATTACTCTATCAAGTCATTTTTAAACTCAAATGTCATTCATTTACATATTGTTTTCAATTTTAATGTTTGATGACCGAATTTACCCTGCTTTACTGAAGACATTTTATTTCTATTTTAACCATTATTAACCCGAAAATTTCAGAATATACACGGTTTTACGATTATTTCTAATAAGAGAACTTGAGTAATTACAGGAAAATTGTATGTATTTGAATGTTACACGTCATTATTTGTTTCTTTACTGGGGAGTTAGTTTCTCAATAATCAAGTCAACTGTTCTAAATTTCACTTTAATTTGTTATTTAAATATTTCTGTGCATAAGCGACTGATAAAAGAATTTCGGTTATTACTCTACATTTCTTTTCAATTTCATTAGGTTAAACGTGAACGACTTTAACTATTCTATGAATTTAAGTGCAGTTTAGGAAATATTCATATATGTATCATGATCACCACAACAACTGGAGGTCGTAGGTTTTTAGGTATAAGCCACCTTCAATAAAGGTTTCTGAAAACTTTTCTGAGGATATTCTGTAAAAATTGTCCCTGAAAGAAAACGAGTGAAAATACAGAACACGTAATAGATAAACCATATACAGTTATGATCTACTTAGCTTACAAAATGAATATCCAGAGAACATTTTTACTGTCAGTTCTTATGACCTGATTTCTGAATACAGAATTTCGCAAAGATTTGGAAACTCTAATTCGACTTTACTAAATCTGCATTTTTTATGAACCTACTAGTCCTGAAAATCTTCGGTTACTTTCACTATACTGATCTGTGATGTTTTCTGCCAAAACAAATATAAATATTAGTATCTTTCCTAATTTTGTTGTTTCCTTGGGGTTGAAATGTTTCACTTATAATGATTTAGGAATAAGTATTTTTTTATTATATCAAGACAAACTGGGTTTCCGTGAAGTAACTATTTATTGATGTAACGTAAGTTCAGTTAAAGTATGTCTTTGATTTTTTTAATATCTTGATTAAACCTTGTGATGCAATAATATTTGTAAAGTTCTGTAATACCTTACCTAGGAAATTTACTTTGTGTCGAACAGGCTGTTAAAGTTGACCTAGTAAATAACCTGTATTCTTAAGCATGTCTCGAATTCGATAAATTGTATAAATTCAGATTTTCTTAAACCTTTTTTACTCCTTTTCTGTTTTTTTTGGTTTTTTTGGTAAAAAACTTGTTGAAATACTTTGTGCTGAGAATTCTATATTGTACCAAAAATATAATATTGAATAAAGCCAATAATAAATAAATCAGAAAATATAGTATAATGCATATCAGCAATCAACAAGATTTATGTAACATCAGTGATAAAGGCATTTTTGAGCACTTACTTGATAAAAGGTTTATAATCGTATAATTTTTCTTTCTTCACTGAACTTCTGAATTATGCATCGTCCGAATAACTACCAGCTATGGAGTTTTTAATAATATGAATAGTTGAAAGCATAATAAGAGTACTTTTGAAATGTTAATAAGGTGATTTACTTTTCTGCAGGTCACACTAGAGCTCCCAGAAACCTGAGAATCGTCAACAAGCAGTGTAAATATCAAGTAAGAATAATCTTAAGTAGTAACTCCATGAAATAAATCTCAGTAGTGTTTACAGACAAACTGTTTACAAGTACCAGTAATTCCATTCCATGCAAGTAGAGTAGTAGGAAGAAAATACTATTCAATTTAGATTACGTTAAATTTTTATTGGTTTTTGCAACTAAACTGGAAATTATTTTTGGTTTCAATTATCCTGTCCACGAAATCTGTTTTTCTATTATATAACCTTTTAATGCTATGTTTGAAAAATCAAGTTTTTTGTTCTTTTTTTTATTAACCATGGAAAAATCAATGACTTAATCAGTTTTTAATTATAAAACGATCAGTAAAATTAAGTTTATAATTTCTGCTTATCAGTCCGTCTTCGCTGAAATTTTGCCTTGGTCCTATTTGGTCAAAGCAGGTTTCAACTGCTTAACTAATTTGGTAGCCTTGTACTCAGTTTCCCTGTATAATCTTTTGATGTATCTGTAATTATTATTAATTAAAGGATACTTACTTTACGTAGTGCATAGCTAAACAAGAGATAAACAAAGAGGAACATCCAAAAGGTTATAAATTTAATTATGATTTGAGTATGATTACAAACTATAACATAATACTACAAACAGGCTATTTAACACTAGACCTTAAGATTTTCAACCAATCTATCGTCAGTATTTTATTTTTAAAGTTTTATGAGAATAGAGATGTGACACAAAATGAGTGATAAGATTTCTATATAATGATTTAGTTGGATCTAAATACTTCTAACTTTTATAAACAACCTTGATTATGCAACCAAATATTTTACGTGTTTTATGTGATGTTTTGAATAATTTGTTAGATTTTAGTTCATATTTCATAAATGTAATAGTAGCGATTTTGGTTACTCTAACTATTTAGATAAAGTATCTAACTTTGCAGCACTCGGTCCCAAGTTCATTTATATTCTGTTTAATTCAGTTTCATATACGGGATAACAATTATGATGATTAGTCAGTAGTTAACAGCTTAAAACGTAATAAACTATACATACTCGAGTAATAAACGGTTTCATAAATATTTCGCCATACGAAAGACTTCTACTTTTAATAATCATACATTATTTGAAGTCTCATGTGATGTATCGAGTCGCTTCATAAAATTTAGAAAATTTTAAGATACATAAGTACTTGGTGTTATGGCTGTCAGTTCTGTCTATTTTATCAAATATATTTCAACCTTATTATATAAAATCATATTCAATTCTAATGTACAATGATTACTTTATTCTTTTTTTTAACGCTTTACCTTGTAAATATAATCTCGTATGTTTCCTGTCTGTATTAACTTACAATCAATTAACATCAGCTGACCAGATGTCATTCAATTGACTAATGGGGTAGAAAATATTCATCTTGACTATGAACACCAAGTCATTATAAATCCATAAAAAGTTTAAATTTCCTATTTCTCAAATAATGATACATCGGCATAAATACAAAGAACAAGACACAGAAGTGAATATAAGTATCAATGCCAAGGTTAAACTTGATAGTTCCAAATAATTGAGCCTTGGGTAGAGTGTTAATAATGAATATATTTTTTTGTTATATCCCAATGAGTAGAAAAAGTGTATTTCCGACGTTCCGTGACTTAGTGTAATCCACTTCTTCAGAGTAAATAAATAATCAAACTAAATTAACACGTTTAAATAGTACAAAAGAAACAATGAAGAGTATTTCTAGTATAATCACAATTATAATGTGTCTGAATATGTCAATGTCAATTTAGTTTTGGTCAAGGAGAATTCGTATGATCTATCACTGCATTAAGTTGTGCGTGAGAATGCGGTTATGAAAAATGTATGCATTTGTAATATGAAATATTTTTTACAGAAGAATAAAAATCCATGAGCTTACTCCAGAAAGATAGAGCGGGTGTAACTACCAAAACTGACAAAGGTAATACAACAGTGGTCATGAACAAAAGCTACTATGAAGAAAAAGCTCTTAATCATCTATCAACTGGACCATATTTAAAAATTGGCTCGAAAAATGTTCAAAAGGTTAAAAATAAAGTTAAATCAGAGACAAGTGAACTTCTGAAAGAGCTAAAGCCATTTATTGACGTTCTCCTATAGTTTACTTTATACTTTAAATCTAACACCACATCATGTTTCTATGGGCTACCAAAAATTCACAAACCTGACCTTCCTTCAAGACCCATAGTGGACTTTACAAATACTCCTACATATGTTTGATCTAAATATGCAGTTTTTCTACTCATTGGGATATAACATAAAATTATATTCATTATTAACTCTCTACCCAAGGCTCAATTTATTTGAAACTATCAAGTTCAATCTTGGCCTTGATACCTATAAACTCATCAATAATCGAATCAAATTATCTAAGTGCAAATGTAACTGGAATAATCATCGAATGTTTAAGAAACGTTGTCTAAACAATAACATTATTCCCAAATCTTTGATTGTTAAGTCACTAGAATGTTCGTGGTGACCTATTTATCTTGTTCAACGCGCATCACGAATCTTTTTATTATACTCTCTGAATTACATCCCAGCATCCAACAATGTATTTTTAATTATATCCGGTCACTTTTTTATGCCATAAAAATGAATACTTTCATAGGCTAAAATTAATTTAATGAATGTATGAGATTCCCAATATCTTATTTGAATGTTATACAAAATATCTCAGTGTCTTCAAACTACTTTTTATTTTTTAAACTTGATTAGTTATTAGTAGTATAATTTGTTATCAATTAATTAGTTGTTTTACACTATATTGTAGAAAAACAGTTTGTTATTTACTTCTTCTTATCAAGAGAATTTATCAATGCATATATACATCGAAAAGAATGGAACAGTAAATATAATTAGATATTTACCCTTTGGGAATATGATGCTTCAAATCATAACTTAATTGAATTGTGATTTATTCATATAAGTAGACCAAATTAAAAGTTGTACATTCAACTTATAAGTATTATGCATAACACAAATTGGTTAAAAACCGGAAAACTTGGAGTGGATTTTCCTATGGGGACTATGAACAAATGAATGTTATAGTGATAATTCTACGATGAGTCAGTTAAGTAAATAATACATTTGGGACAAGTTATTTCAATAATATGTGTAATAAAGCCTCTACTCGGAACAAAACTGTTTCTTTAAAGAACGATTATTTATATCTTTTACACTAAGTCAAATAATAATAATAATAATGAATGTTGTCATAATCTCTGAAACGGAATGTTACAGGCTATTTATTACAGATTCATGCCAATAACTCATAAAAATAATATCGGTGAGGCTAAATATTGATACGATTTAATATTTGACCATAATCAAATAATCTAAGTTCACTTTTTATGTCCATCTAGATATAGAAAAGTGATCTTCAAGTCATAAATAACCAAATAATCATTCATTTTTATCTCAATTCATAATATTTAGCCATCTGACCAGAAAAAATTGTTTTTTTATTATTTGGCCATTATTGAATATCACTTTTTGTTGGGAAATGAATTATCTTGTACACTACATTTCGACTAAACTTGTAATAAAATGTTTTTTTGCAGTATAAAGTTGAGGAGATTGTTAAGTTTTAATTCAGATCATGAACAGATCAATGGCGCCAGCTCAGTGGCCTAGATGTCAAGCGTTCGCGTGCAAGACCGAAGGTCCTGGGTTCGAGTCATGCATGCAGGATTGTGGATACGCACTGCTGTGAAGTCTCATACTAGGACGAAACGACCGTCCAATGCTTCCAAGTTTTCCATGGTGATCTATCATTGATCGGTTCATGATCTGCTATTTTTGAATATAATAATTTTCAGTCACTTAATAGCCTATAATAATTCTAGACGAATAATAAAATCCAGTGGAAAATCACTGATAAAGCGTTGAAAGTGAAATACTTTGGAAACTGGTGTATAGATGTCTGTTTGCATAAATTAGAAAGCTGAAAGTAAATAAGCAATGACTACTTTTATGTACCCACTTAGTGACAGTAAGAAAACAGTTTTGCAACTAAAGTAACCAACTTATATTATGTTTTCTTATCCGGTTGCCTCTGCATCCATTCCTTAGTTCTCTTGAATTTGTGAAGCACAGTAAGTCGACTAAAATCAGATCTTCCATATGAATGTAGAATCCAGCATTGATGTACGAAACTTATGATTTGCTTCTTTGAATTCTGTTTGAATTCTATTTTATTACATTTGAACATTTAACTGAACCAGATGACAATTATCTGGCTGGAATATATAATTTATTCATGCCATCTGAATTTTACAATACTCAAAAAATTCGAAATTCTTTGAAAGGAATGTGTTCAATCTTCATCAGTATTTTTATCATAATTCTCTTTCAACTACATTCTTGAAATTTATTCATTTTTATTCCTTTGATACTTTTCACTCTTCTTTCAATAACATTTTACTTAATCCGTCAACCATTAGCTTTAGTTTCCATGAAAAACGTATGTATTTTTGTATTACCATATTTTAAACTATATTAATATACTGTTTCTTCATCATTATTATTTTGATGGAGTTTTGTTCTCTGAGCTGAATGGTTTGATCCTGGAGCTATCATTGTTCTTCTGAACGATATCATCAGCACAAACTTCAGGTGGAAGTGAATTATTATTATTATTATTATTACCTCTATTCTTTACTTTTATTATTCTCATCTTGTATTACAGAATATTTCACTAAAATCGGACAACCATACAATAAACAATTAATTTGCAAAATAATAATCCATCGTCTCAAACTTGACTGTTTCTTTTGCAAATATCAATCCATTGCCTCAGATTTCATTGTTTATGCATTTTCATACCAATTACGTTTCGTTTCCGTTCTTTCCTTATCGATCTTCTAGTGAAATACATTCCACACACTACTTGTGTGGATATAAGTAGCCCACGCCACACTTAATATTTTTTTAATTAACTCAATCTTATCAATTTACAAGTTTGATGTTGAAGTTAAGCTAAACGATTTGTGTAAATATTATGTCAATGAATAATGACAAATGTTTTAAGTTAGTAGAAAAAGCATTTGTATAAGTTCACATGTTATTGTTTACTGGAATATTCTCATTAATGTTTAGGACTGCAATTGATCAGTCTCTTATTGGCATATGTGCATATTGTGCGTATTGCCTCAATACTGCCTTAATTCACAAGCATTATAAGTAAAGATAGATAGTGGCTAGCAGTGGAATCCAGGACGCGCATTTCGTCCAGGCTGATGAGTCCCAAAGATCAACTGCAGTCCTAAACATCAATGAGAAGATTCTAGTGAACAATACCAATGGAATTTAAACTTCACCCCATTACACAAATTAGTGGCTATCAGGGCTCAGTAGCTAAATGGATAACGCAATGATGTTTGAAGCGAAAGGTACTATGTTCAAGTTCCGGAGTGAACATCAACTTCAAGATGCAGGTATATCCAGTTGACAAATCCCACATAGGTTGGAACGCGCTTCCTGGATCCCACTGCTCACCACTCTCCATCTTTGTATTTGAATAAGCTTTAAAAAGAAATACAGTTTAAGATTTGAATATTTTTCTCTACATTCAAATCAATATCTTTTCGTTTAACAGTGAATTTCAAAAATTCATAAAAATGTTATTTCTTATAAAATTTCTCACAATTTTGTTTTGTCCTTGCGTGTTCATTTAATGAAAATAACAATTTGAAATTGGCAATTATCAATGGATTCTATATATATATATATATATATATATATATATATATATATATATAATAAATATATATATATATATATAATAAATAATATTTTATTTCCTTTTGTGATCATAGTGATAATATGGAATATTTGTTTCTTATTATCTTCTTTATTTTTATCAACAGTTTTGTATATCAGTAGAGTAAAAAAATCAAGAGATCATTCTAATTATTTTTACCATTAATTTTATATTTTTTATTGATCATATATAGTTCTATTACTTATAGTCTACTTAATACTAATGTAGTGTGGTCTACTTATATCCATATAAGTAGTATATAGCGATGGTCAGACATAGAATGTATTTTGGCAGAAGACCGATAAGGAAAGAACTGAAATGAAGCGCAATTGATAGGAAAGTGCATGAACAATGGAATTAGAGAAGACGAACTGATATTTACAGAGGGAACAGTGAAGATTGAGACAATTGATTGTTATTTTGCAAATTCACTGTTTGCTGTATGGAAATCAGAATTTAATGAGATAGTCTGTAATTTGTGTTTAAACGCATTCAATTGTCCCCACTCATGTTCTTTGTTCACTACACTAATACATAATTCCATTGAACTTTCAATAAATATACCCTATTCAGAATACAAAGTGAACAACTTCATTTATTGTTAGTTTGAACTAAAAACTGATATTATTTTAAGAATTGTTGAAAACCCAAAAAGCTATTTTAATCTAGCTTCAAACTCCTCAGCTTTGTTAGCCTGTAATCCCATTAGGGGGATTAGGCTTTGTACTCTCAATCCTTTTAAATAATATAATAGTTCTAGATTATTTCACTGGAAGTCAATGGTTCAATATAGGAAGTTATGTATTCATACATCAATAAATAGACTCCAACGAGGAGAAAAGAGATATTCAGTAGTCTTTCATTTTTTCAAAGGTTCTTTAACTGAAATAGCTACGTGATGAAAATTTCCTGTAAAATGTACAATCGTTTCTAGAATATCAATTTAATCTGTTGGTATTGAAATTGTCAACTGTAATTTGTTTTATATTACATCGGTATTTTTTGAGAGCCAGAAGCAACATAAGTTTTTAATAAAAAACAACAACAACAACGATCTACTATAATATGCTTACATTTATGTTATGCGATAAAATAACATCATATAAAGTTGAGATCATGAGTTAATTAAAGCTAGACCACCATGGAAAACCTGGAAGCACTGGACGGTCGTTTCGTTCTATTGTGGGACTCCTCAGCAGTGCGAATCCATCATCTCGCCTCGTGAGATTCGGATCCAGGACCTATCAGTCTCGCGCGCGAGCACTTAACCGATAGACCACTGGGCCGGCATCCCCCTTTTGATAATAATTATATGCTCACTAGTGACTGGCTCCATGAGGTATTTCCTGGAACCCTAGTGAGAAGCAGTAACCAGTGGAGTTCAACCAGGTATGTTGGGAGATATCAACTCACTGAAAACATTGGTGAATGGTCGCTCAATTTTGTGGATTGGTTGAAGTTAGACATTGACACCGTTGGATGTCGGCCGGCTCAGTGGTCTATCGGTTAAGTGCTCTGGTGCGAGACTGGTAGGTCCTGGGCTTGAATCTCGCGAGGCGGGATCGTGGATGCGCACTGCTGAGGAGTCCCGGAAATAGAACGAAATGGCCATCCAGTGCTTCCAGGTTTTCCTTGCTAGTCTAACTTCAATTGACCATGATCTCAACTATTAAAATTACTATAATATCCACAAAACCCTCTTCTGAAAATAAAATCATTTAAAAATAATGATATTTGACTACTATTGTTTATCATTTTTAACTAGAACTATCCGATTAGCCATAAATAATAATTATAGTAATATTTTGCATATAATTTGAAAATTATAGAATTTCTGATATAATTCCATTATTCATTATTTCATTTAGCTTATTTCTATTGAATCTTTCCTTTTATTCTTTTTCCAACTCATCTAATTTGTTTGAATATATCAACTGTCGTATATATTATTATACAAGTGATAAAACTTTAATTTATTTTTTGTACACTGAAATGTAACTGACAATTAAAATAATAACCTAGACATCAAATGTTCTCCTCAACTTTTCCAGTAAAACAATGTATGTTTCATAACTGGCAATTGAATAGGTTTAGAAAATTATATAACTCATGGAATTACTTATCTTAAGAAACTAATAAAAACATTTAATCAGAAGGGGTTTTGTGGAGATTACAGTATTTTCATAGTTGAAATCATGAGTCAATTGAAGCTAGATCACCATGGAAAACCAGTGCTTTCAGGTATTCCATGGTGGTTTAGCTTCAATTGACTTATAATTTCAACTATGAAAAAACATTTAATTTTAAAATGTTTTCTTTATTGAATAATCTTTAGTTTTAACACTATTAAAAGAGACTTTTTATTTCAAAGAATAAACAATACATTAATTATTGAATTTCTCTGGCTTCATAATTGTAGAACATGATCCTCATAAAGGTTTATCACTCCAATTTATATTTTTATCTTGAGTACTATTGTTATGGATTACATTATCTTATAATTATAATTCTATTACAAATAATTAAGCTATTACAGTGTAATCTCATTTAGAATTCATTTCAGTCAATGGATAAATACAAATTTTATGCATATTAATTAATCAGTTGATGGTGAAAAGAATCGAAGGCATTTTTAAAATCTTATTTTATAAAATATGATATAAATTGGCAAATTAAAAATTGTGTTCCTTTTTTTTTATTTCTGTCTTACCTTTACTATTTTCTCTTTTTTTTCAGGACTTTCAGAAAATATTTGATCAAAAAACTGTAAAAATTTACACATCAAATCAATGTCGCAATAATGATTACTCTGACTGATATTCAGAAAACAAGTGTACAAAATGTCTCAATAAATAATTCGGTGAATATTAACAATTCCATGGTATTCATTATTGGTCCAGAAAAAGTAGAACTTCAACCTGGTTTAATTGCCTTAGTATCACTGATGGCCTTAATACTATTAATTATGACTGCTATATTGTTATTACCTAAATCAATTCAAGATAACGTTTTTCAACTTGTATTAAATCAGACACCAGATCAAACTTTTAATTATATCGATGTAGGTCTGTACAAAACTAGACATTCCATATATCGTAAAGAAATTTATTCATTAGCTATGCAAGGCAATCAATCTAAAAAGAAATTTGAAGCTCATACATTACTCAGTAGTAATAGTAGTATCAATTCAAGTAAATTTAAACATAACAATCAATCAAAAGAAACAACCACAAAACCTATCATTTCATCTGTTTCAGTTTCAGAAGATTATCATAGACCTAATCAGCGTTCGTCTTCAAGTTTAACAAATAAATGTTTGTTTCCTTTAGATAATCATCATCTTCATAACCAAAATCCACAAATCAAAAACACAAAATCAGTAATGTTTACTGAAAATTGCTGTTCTGGAGTTAATGATATTAATGATAGCAGTTGTACCAATTATCTTGAAAATAGTGATAGTAATATTTTTGCTAGCAGTCGACGTAATTCAACTCCAAATGTAATAAATGATACCTCTGTTTATACTTCAATGAACATAACAGCTTCTTTGTCTCATATAAGATATTCTCTGCCTTCATGTTTCACTCAAAGTAATCAAAGCATCGATTCTTCAAGATCACTTTCATCAATGGCAATTTCACCGAATTCAAAACAGTTATTACCATTGAATAAGCGTGTACGGCTTCAACTTTCAGATAATTTTATTAATGTATTCAATTAGTGTTCACAGAAAAAAATTACAATTCATATTAAGGCTATGTAGCCATCTGGTTAGGCACCTGGTGTGATCATCTACGTGCAAATACGTACATCTTATTAATCTGTAGACTAATTCAACAGCTCACATTTTGAGGGAAAAGTGAGATTTGATTAAATTTCAGGTATTTCGACCCGACTGACAGGGGAATTGAGGAACGATGACTTAAATTTGGCAGTAACCCAGGTACTTTTCAAAATAATTCGTCATTTCTAAACTTATATATTTTTTTGTTAAGTCATTAATTGTTTGGTTCTTTGTAAATTATCCCTCTTTTGTTCTTACAACATGCATAAAATACATAGTAGGGTTATTTTTTCAAAAGTTAGTAGAAAATTGGGTAGGATTAAACTATACTGCCGAGCCAATCAGAAGCTTTCGCGGGTTTTCAAGGTCACGGCGCTAAGTTTGGTACCTGATGCTTACGTACGGTCGGTTTACAGCGGATTTTAGGGAAGACGTGATAATTTAGCGTCTACAATAGCAGTGATCATAAGATTTTGGCGCGAAATTCAATTATCCATTTGGATAAATAGAGTTTTGGCATTATAGCTGATGTCAGTTCGTGATGAAAACCCTAAGTATAATTCCTAGCCTTAATCATGAACTGTAAATCATAATTTGAATTCTTCACACAGGTTTATAACCCTCATTTGGTCTTAGTTATTATGTTGACACTCTCAGAGTCACTCTAGCGTCGCTCAAAGGTTGTCCATAACTTATAGTCTCACCCATAACCCTAAACCCTACACCTAAACCTTAACTCTAACCCTAACCCGTAAACCATACCAATATACTAACATTATTGAAGCTATGTGGTCGAGGCTAAAAGAATTTTTGAGACCTTATCATAGTTTTAGAGGTCGACTACTATGGAGCCATATGGATGTGTTCCTGTACCGTATGCACTATGATTTTAGAACTTCTGAACCTATATCAGACCTTGAGAATTTTTTAACCCATGTAAAAGAAGTGTTTCTACTTTAATTCTTTGGTTTTGTATAGTATATTTTTACTGTATACCAACTGTCTTCTGATTGGCTAATATTTCTCAAGGTCATTTAAGATTCGCTCAAAGGTCGGCAGTATAGTTTAATCTTACCGAAAATTGTCAAGGTTTAGCACACCAAATAATCTCAGTTTTCTTATGATAACCCCTTTTGATCAAACAATAACCCTGACATGACTTATTAACGAACATCAGAAATGTTCGCGTAATTACTTAACCATTTTGATTATTCGACAAATTCAGTAAGCTAGCTAATAGTATAAAGAATTAGTTCAAGAATGGTTTACCTAACTATTATTTAGATAGGGAGTTGGGAAACTTTTCAACCTAAATATTTATGAATCATGTAATATCTACTTCAATAATATTTAAACGGTGATAAGTGGCAAAAGCTAGATCACTGTTATTTTAGAACTTATCCAAATTTTGACAGAATTGAGGGTATTTATGCATTACCGTTTAGGTAAACTTTCTTGTTCGAATTAATGTTTCTGTTGATTATACAATGGTATATTCAGACATAATAAACAGGATAATCTAGACGTTAAAAATATATTTGACTGATATATATCAAATATGCAAGCTGGATGCAACTTAATCTTTTAATTACTACATAGAAGCAGCAGCTGCTTCAATTTTCATGAAACAGGCGGAACTATACAAAATTGATTTTATCTGTTTCATTGTGAACTGAGTACAATTTGAGGTCTTTATGTATCGCTTTTTAAAGACTTGTGATTAAGACATGAATGCAATATTATATATGGCTGGATGATAAGTCACTAATAAACCTTGAGTTCTTCACCCCATGTTGATTATGTAGAGTATATTGGCTTCTAGTATTATGGCCTCGATGAGACCAACAATTTGACATGTCCGATACAAGTATGCACTTACCAAAACTAATCCGGTTATAATCGCTACTAGGTTAGATAAAAAAGAAGTCATGAGAAAGATTTAAAGTAAATAAACAACTAGCTAGAAGCAGAAAAACGTAATCTCAGTGATATTTTGAATGAGATGAGGAGCACACAAATGCCTTTAATGATAAACTTATGGAGAACAAGTCTGTGCGTAATGTACAATTTAAGAATGAGTAATATATTTTAGTGAATTTGAAGATACCAAGATTTTCAGTTTTGTTGAAAAGTTTTCTAGTAGCTAAGACTGAACCAGCTCGTGGAGAAAAAAACAATGGAAACACGTTAATGTACTGCAGTAGAATATGAGAATAGAACTAATGATTATGTGCTAATTACGTATCACATTAGGCAGACTTTAGAGTTCTACAGTTCTGAGAATATCATTGGAACTTAATAGCTTTTACTTATTACAAGACAACGTATCACTCACATAAACTTGCAACTGACACATCGCTAAATCTTTACTACGCCTAAAAACATTTCATGAGAAAATAAAATCACCATCTTTAAATATCCGCAAAACTTGGAATACGAAACCACTGTCCTTATCAAGTATTCTCTTAGACACTTGAAGATTTTGGTTTATGCGTTCGTGAGTGTTTTTACCCGTTTGTCTTTATCTATATGTTGAGCAGTCGCCTATCTATTCACCTGTATTGGTTTTATTCTTTAGCTGATATAAAAGCTGACAAACATTTAGTTAATTGTTTTTCGATTAGCAACAGCCAACAATCTCGCTACGTATACTCATTCATCTTCAATGTCTGTCCGCTTACATAAAATTACTGAACTAAATGCTTCTACCAAATTTCTTATTGACTTTCATTACCACCATTACATGATGGCATCAGCTTGAGTTTTGTATGCGAAATTAATTGGTAAATTTTCCTTTGTCCACCATCATCACTACTGAAGTCGATGTGGTGTCACGCAGTAATATACGAAACAGTAGAGGTGATTCTCTTACGAATTTTCAATGCGTTCTGTACATATCTATCAAAACCTGCGATAAGCTTCGTGATAATAAAACTACATAAAATAAGCACTTATGAAGCTAACAACCATATCCAGCTGTGGATAAGTCACCAAGACTTTATAACTTTGGAAATATCTTAAGTCCTCTGTGAATGGGTACTAAACCAAAGATAAGGCATCAACTATATGTCTGGCTGATCTGAGTACGACTGTTCAATAATCTATTTGTTTCTTACGAACTGCTTAAAACTAAAATTTGACCGATAAGAGTAGATAAAGTAGTTTACCCTTTATATTACTGACTTTTGATTTTAGTGACTTGAGAGTTGATTTTTATCATAAAGTGAAATCAGAAGAAACCAGTTTTCATATTTACACAGCATAGCATCAAGTAAAGACATTGCCATTTGACGACAGACCTTACTTAAACTTATTTTTCATTGAACCTTTCTTATACACGTTTTATGAAATATAATGTATAAGAAAAAGAACATTTATAGATACAAATATTATTTGAGCACCGAATAAACACCAGTTCTGAACTCATTTAGGCAATATATGATGAAAAGCTGTCACAACATTTTACGTAAAATAATACGAATAGCACCATTCTATTCTGAATCACAAATGTTGTAACTTAGAGAATCATGATTAAACGGCGAATGCTGTATATGTAATTACCCACCTTATTTATGTTTCTAGATAATAGTCATAATTAACTTCTGACAGATCTGATGTACGTCATTTTTACATGCATGGTCAAATGATACGCTACCGCTCCAGGCATTTTAAAAAGATCATATCAGTAAATCAGTAAAGTCGCATAACAGAAAGTTCGTGGAGATATAACACTGTTGTATGAGTTATTTTTAACTAGATGACCAATGACAAATTTATTGGGTTGAAACTTCGTCAAAGATCCTTTTTCGACATTTTATGTGATTATGTACAATACTCCCTCCACGTGCACACTTTCTAACTTATCCTTCATGATTCCATCATCTGTAAATTTTGTTGATCTTTCGACCCTTGATGGGACGGCCGCTATCTAATTTTTTATCGTAGTTTTTGTTTTTCCCTTGTTTTCACTGAATTTCTATTATTCCGATGAACCACATCTACGCTGGTTTACCCGATGCTTAGTTATGTTGGCTGCTACAGTGAATCGTTCCTCTTTCCGATTGTGTTGCCTGGCCTGACTGAAATTGTGCATTTTCTCGTCGTGAATTGAAGTGCGCCTCCAGAACTGGAAACACTCAGTGTCGTAAAAAATGGTTAAGTGTCATCATTTGAACAAACGTTACGTGATTAATACAGAAAGAATAGAATAGTGTTCCTGACTTAATAGAACCGTTTATTCAACGAAACTAGTAACTATCATATGTCCTCTATCAATTTATCTATTTAATATAATTTAGGTTTGATTATTTGAATTTGTTGAACATATATTGGTTGACTAACTGAATGGCAACATTTTTTAGGTTATAATGTACATCTTACTTTGATACGTCTTGTGGATTGAACGCTATTATTCGGATCCTAAGCTAGTTTCGTAACCCTCAAGCTAGAACTACACAGCGACTTGAACACGAGAGAAAAGGCACAAATATGCGAGGAGCACTTTACTCCAAAAATGTTCGTTCATGTACAGAAAAGATAGTATTTTTATAGTATAGTCCTTGGGTTTTACTGAAAATTCTAGAATACTGCTAAACATAGTAGCAGTGTATTAATCAGCCAATCAGAATCTCTACATGTGACTTTTCATTTTCGCTGTGTTACCAACAGAACTTCTAATCAAACACTGATTGGATAAAATGATCCTTAATGTCTTCCTGAGCTTGTCATGTCGATTGCGAGAAATTTGCAGGATCATCCCAACATACTTAATAACTTTATTTAAAACCGTTCATTACATAGCCACTTTAAATTTCGACTGGGTAAGACCGCAAGTGTCTGAACTAATTTTCTCACTTATTCTTATTCCAAAACTCTGTAGCTTGGAAGTTACACTCAGATAACAATGTTCCTGAATCTGTATTTAAGTTATTGAGTAAACTAGCATGTACAGTAGTGACTAACATAATCCGAGTACAATCCGATTGAATAGAATGAATTGGTGATATAGTATTCCCTTCGCACCACAGGGTCAATGAAACGTCATTCAGCCCTAGCTAACTCATCCATTAAGGTGAACAGTCTCTACATTAGACCAGTGAACTTCCGCCAGTTTACTGACGATCGTCAAAGTAAAGGATAACCAGTGGAGATAAATCATTTTCCTGCTATGAACTGACCCATTCGGCGTTAGTCCAGCTCTGTACTTCTTTAATTCGTTCTTACCAATGGATTATACAGGCCTGCCTTTCTGGTGAGTGCCAAATAGCATGAAACCTAGGTCCATTGTCTCCTGTCCACTACCTCCGACCACTACCTTACGTCTCAACATGGTGCACACGACATCGAATCACTTGGACTAGTGACCATATTTCAACTTGGTTGATAGTAATAGATCAGTACTAAAGAAGGATATAATCTACATGACCCTACACTACTAGTCAATAGTAAATAAACATGTACTGTTTTGATAAGATCCTATTTCTTTTATATAGTCATGGAAATAGACACGGTACCAATATACCAAGAATAGGTATTCGGGGTAATGTATTACCCATGAGATGTGACTTTAACTTAAGCTGCGATTTTACACCATTCACGTTCAACTCCAGTGGACCGACAATCCCCGCTTGTGATCTACAATTCCGGAATCAGACCTCTTAATAACTGAATCTAACTTATATTGACAAAATCACGAGAATCAACAGAAATCGTATTCGAACAGAAATAAGACCACTAATAGGATATTCAGTAGTTATATCATGAGGACGTTATTCCAGAATTGAATTAAACAAGCCTAATCTGAGATAGAGGATATTTGTGCCTCAGGGGCATGATTTAAATAAAGTGTTGTTCTCTGCGTTGGATGGTTTGGTCGTGGGGCGTTCATTGTTTATCCATCTTTGCTTATAACCAAGTAAAAGGATATTACAAAAACAGAAATACAAATCACTCGATTTACAATTGATCAATCACTAAGTAGTATGAGATGTCATGTATCCAAAGTCCATCTCCTGTACTGATCAAGTCTCATCAATGAAACTGCATGTGATCATTAGTCTAGGTGGTTCGATACCATGTGCACTATGTTGAGACATAAGGTAGTGGACATGAAAATCTCAACTTCATTGATAAAAGTTGACAGGCACTTAGAATATGACCTGAAACACATGAGGTCAGCTACTAATAAGTGGTCGGGCGACTGTAGGTTCATCCTAGTCCTGTGGGAGGTCAGACATGGCGCAGATAACGTCATGGTAACGTCTCAAACCATGAAGCTGGATAAGACGGGATCGAGTCCACCAGGAAGCATCGATTCTGATGGAGATTACGGATATGCCTTTCTGGTGAGTTTCGAATCGCATGAAACCTAAGCCCAGAACAAAATATTTGTCAAAACTATCTACTCAAAAGAGCCTGGCTCCTACACAGAAAGAGTAGTGTAGTTACTTGCAGGCAAGTTTGATGGTGTGGGAAATAACTACGAACCAGCCATATCTGCAAGGGTGAAAACCTATCAAATGGCTTGATTTTGTATTGTATGAATGAAGACTTTGTTAGTATTTCAAACTCTGTAAAGCCTTTTAATTATAATATAATTAAATGGCGATGATATAACACCTTTGATTAGGTAATCATAGTTCGAAGTCATACCATTGAATAACCTTTTAAACTGACTCAACCTAACTTGGTAGCCAGGTCGTATTGCCTCAGTTCCTAAAAATACAACTTGGTGCAATATTACCCGGATGGTGAACTGCGAGTTGTCTTTCAAGGTCCACTCTATAACTGAAAACTTAATAAATTCTTGCTGAACGTGGATTGATGCTTAATGTTAGTGGTGAAAAGTAGAGGCACATCTGACCTGCCTTACAAAGCTAATTACTAGATGACAACTTCCAGGATAGATGTGGTCTGAGGTATTAGGCATATTATTTCTTCGTACTGGTGATCTTCAGATAACAAGATATACTGTTGTGAAAATAGTGCTCAGGACTCTGAACGGATAGATCAAAACACCACAATAATTTCTCCTTATTGTAATGATGGGATTCGACACAGAAAAGCTTGACTTGCATGTCCCTCTAACTTGTGGAGAATGAGTTTACAAAAGCAAACAAAAAATTCTTCGACTACAGAACACTTTTTGCCCCTCTGCCTAGGAATAACTTAACTTACAATATATGCAATAAACTTTGACTAAAGAGGATGACTTTTATTATATTCCTAATAGTTACCTTCACCCAAATACATTTTCAACGTCCCTATTCAAAACGTTACTCAGATAGATGACATTCAGCGACGTGATGTGAATGGAATTACACAGTAGCATGTGTGCACTTTTCTATGGTTATTCTACAACTCATGAAACTCAATTTCACATTCAAAAGTGATGAAATCATTCAATAATTATTTCCAAATAATTCCCTTCATTTTCTTTACAGTTGGTAGTTCTAATTGAAAGCACTTCGTATGCATACCCAAAAACTTTTGGCACTTCTAAGCAGAGATATAGGTGATTAGCAGTGGAATCTGAGACGTGCGTTTTATCCTATTTGAGACTCGCCAGCTGGATGTGCCCATATCCCAGAGTTCTTGTTCTAAACATCAATGAGAAGATTCAAACAATTAATACAAAAATGAGCTTAGCGTTTTAGTTGTTGCTTTCCTACGTATCAGGGATTTAAACTTTAGCCATCAGCGGTTTGTTATTTGAGTGCATTTTCAATTCAGGTGTCCTCAGATTGCCTTAGTAGTATATATACAGATAACACACCCTTTTCACATGCACAAATAAACCTCTACATTCACACTGAATAGTGACCGTTAGAGAATAGGATATCTTCGATCTTGTAAATAAACTCGATTAAGGAAAATCTGATGGGCTCAAAGAGATGTATCTTAAATCGTTAAAGGAACTCGTGTTCTGAATATCAGATGAAAGGACACAATAGTAAGTCCTGTATTCAAAGAAGGTTCTAGGCAGATCATCAAGAACTATTTTCAAAATTCTAAGAAAGATTATTACCAAATTTTCAGGGATCTGGATGAAGACCCTTTGCTCTCTGAAAACCAGCACGTTTTCAAAACAGGTTATTCTCATCACACAAACCTACTGGTAACCCAAGAAAGATGATGTATGCTTTAAAGACCAGAAGCTACCTAGACATGTAAAATCCATAGACTTCAGTATGAATTTTTACATAGTTTCACATAGCAGACTGCTACCTAAATTACGTGATAACGGGATCGATGGTAACTAACTTGTGAAGACAAAATATTCTTTATTTAAACGAAGAGTAAGTATTAGAGTTAACTCTAAGTGGTTTGACTGGAAGAATATGCAAATTGTCCTGGGTTACAGTTTTGAAACTGAAACTATTCCTCCCGTTTTAAATTGCATTCCTTGGTCTTCAAAGGTCGGTTGTGTCACAAGCTGATGGTACTAAGGTGCAGAAAACGATAGGAAGGGAGATAGGCTATAGTTTCAGAAAAGCGCATAGGATTCGCCGGAATGATCTAGAAACTGACGGTTACCGACAGTTTCTCCAAAGTGAATTATGATGCATATTACTATCCTAAGTACAAGTACATACACAGTGAATGAGGTTATGTCACTTTCTATCTAAAAGCACACTGATTAAAGAGTCACTTCCAGCCAGGAATTGAAAACCATTCAATAGTGAGATGCAGTAGGTGCTCAGAAGTCTAAAGTCCCGTAGTCAATACGAAGAGCTTTCATCCACGTACAAATTCAGACCTTTTCGACTTCCTATATTGATCGTTTGTCCGCAGCTCAAGTACAGCAGTCAGTCGCTTCCCAAAAAACAACAATTTGAAAAGGCGTGATGATTCTCATGATCATAAAACCATCGTATGACGAGAAATCAATTAAACTAAAGCAGTTTCATTTGCATAAAAGAAGGATTACGAGTGACTTGGTCACAATTTTTGAATTACTTAATGTCTGACATTCTTTCACTTTTCGTCTTCCAAAACAGATAATTTAATGGAAAAAAGATCATTTGTGACCTCGTTGATCTCCCACAAACAACAGGAATTATAAAGATTCCATCTTCAGATTGGAATATTTGACCACCTCAGGGGACGCAAACTGTGTCATCCCTTGCCAGTGGATAACCACCATAACATATATGAAACCATATTTATACCAAGTTCCAACCATTGCGCGGTAGTTCTAGCTGTCTCGGTCAACTTATCTCTTTCCAGTTGCTTCAACTGCAATACACAGGCATTCTTCCACTTTCGAACACAAGGCTTGTGCAAACGTTACTGGAGTCATGTAAAGTTGCTTGATAAAACGGTTTAAGATCATTTGCGATTTCAAGAATATTTCAAATCCTTCCCTTGTGTATTGTGTGTTCACTTTATTCGTTATTATTCTATTTCGACACTCATACTTTGTGTGTTTTCTCTCCAAATTGTCCCGCATTATACCCTTTAGCCTACTGAGTAACATGTGTATCAGTAGCATTGCCACTAGTTGCTACGTCATGACTATAGAAATGGCTAGTAAAGGTCTTAATTCAGGAGTTAATAACAAGTGGGCTAAGGTACCGTGGGCTAAGGAACAATCTGACATTTCGCTACAAAGCAATAAATGGACTCTCATTCCTAACATCCTGTCCAACTATGATCCACGGCCCAGCCTATGGACTGAGAAACAACACACATACACCATTTACCTTAAAACACCAAAAACAAATGCGTTGTAAGTCTTTGACAGTGCGGTATAGTTTATTGTGCAACAGGTTGCGAATACCTATTAGTAACTGTGACGCTTTTACCGAACTCGAAAGGCTAATAACCTTTTTACTAGACTCAAAAGAGCTTCATCAATTATTCCTTACACTACCGCCCACCAATGAGGCACTTTATTGTGGACCGCCTAATATCTAGACGGAACAAAAATATGACAAACCCCATCGTTATTTGTATGAATATAGCCAAATTACAGAACACTTGCTTTACCTCCCCCTACTATTTATTGATTATTAATCATGGCCTTCTGCTCCTAACCCTCACTTTCAGATTCCGAATCTCTCCAGTGGTTAAAACCACATCATTCTTCCTAAGAGTCGTGTCTTTTTATTTTTTGTCTATTGCACGTAGACAGATAACTCACTAATCTTATGGATGCTGATCAAGTAAGGTCGATCAAAAGAAGCTCAAATGTCCTAAATTCTTGTGAGTTACTCAATGTCTTAAGTTTCTGACCCCGAAAATTGTACAATCTTCTACTCTTTCATATTCTTTGATTTACTATTAGTTCTTACCATCCCTTGACCGCAAATAATCCGACCTGTCTCATATAACTCATACCATTAGCTATCTTCATAGCAATATAATAACAATATATTTCTGCAAGGGCAGGTAAACGCCATTTTTACAGGCATGATCTACAGGTTACAACATTTACTGGTTCAGAGCATGTATCCCAAGCAGGGTTGTTTAGTAAATATAATCTATAAAAGTTGATAGCAGTTCATTCGTTCAGATACAATGTGTTCTCATCGGAATATTTTTCAAAGGGACATCGCGTCCATGTTACACACCAGATCCAATCTCGGTAAAATTGTTTTAGGATTTTGGTCGTGCTAAGTATTTATGCAATGCAAATTTTAAGTTTATAGTTGTTGTAAAGTAGACTTGTGGAGCGTCTGGTGCGAACTATGACCTTGTGGAAGCGCGTTCATCGAGCTTGTTACAGATGTCAAAAGTTACATAGCTTCACCCTCAGAGCAAGATTCTGAAGAGAGAGAGAAAAAAAGGAAGAAACTGAGGAGCAGCAAGTATAGTGACATTTATGTCTGGTGATTTTTTGTAACAACAAATTAAAGGTCACATATTTTTCCTAGTTGTCACACTTTTTATGTAATCACACTCATATTTGATATCTATTGTTTTTCTGTATCAATCGTAAAGAAACGAATACTTTTGTTTGGTTATATATAACACGACTTCACTACCGCGATTCTTAAAATATAAACGTGGTATCCGCCGTCTATTCTTCTGCTTTAACGGCCACGGCCTTTGATTGAAGATTATAATAGTATTATAACATCTTTTTAGACCATTCCACACTACGTTGGTGTTTTGGCCCGGATCATTACTGAATAATACTACTGGATCTAATCTTCTCCATTTTGCTGTTGGTGCCATCACGTGCAGAGGAATCTTTGTTAACCAAGTGAACTTATTTGTGGTTGTTATCTCAGAAAGCAGCTTACAAGTAACATTCATTTCATAACACTGTTACCATTTTGTTGTTCAATATACCTTTTTATAATTTAACTGTAATTTGTTACCTTTTGCGTTAATCATAGACAAACGCTTAGGTTCTTAGTGTTAATTCTTTTGGTATATTGTTGGTAACGTTGCGAATTGTTATATTTCAACTAAGCTCTTTTGCTGAGGTCCACCACACAAGGCATTTGGATATTAACGATAACCAATGCTTAACATTTAGTAGTGGAACAGACGGAGGTATGATAAATTATTAGATCAAATTGATACTAGCTCATGTTGCTATGATTTACTTAGTGAATGTCTAGCTCATAATACAAATGCTATAGCCATCTGATTTGCTTGTAACATGGAACTAGTAGAGACAGTGTATTCCAACTATGGGCCTTGGTTAAAGCAATATTCATACTGACCACAAGCGTAAGAGAGCCTAACATCTTAAAAAGAGGGAAGGTGGCGTTACTAACCAGCAAACATGATGGTGCGGAGATAATTTCAATCCACCAATGTCTGTAGGGCAGAATAGATTGTTAAATTACGGCTCCCTATGTCAAGTGGTATGTCACGAACCAACGGTATTGTTGTTGATTTATTCATTCAAAATACCTTTTTAAATCGTGTTTAGAAAGCTGAATTAGTTTCACTCTCTATAGAGTAACCCTATTACAAGCAGGCGAGACAAATCGCTAAAAACGAAGCCTGCTCCATACCCTATAAACTCTAAGAACAAAAAAATGGGCTGAAATAGCTTCGGCAATGAAGGGGGACAGCCATTTGTGTATCAGAATACTGTTTTCAGCACTATATTTTATAACTACACATAATCCCATGCTTTCAGCTTCTTTCTGAACCACCTCCATTAATATACTTCCTTATCAACTTGAACTTTGTTTACACTTATTTTTTTTAACATATTAGAATGCTCTTGCTTAATAAGTACCTTAACAACAGAGATATAGACTCAGTATTTATACCTTAACTATCCCTCCATGAACATTGTCTGCTCTGCTTCTCGTCCTTTCTTTTTCTTACACCCTTTTTCAGCCCCCTTGAGATACACCACCGAAAACAGATATGGAGCGGTTGACTTCGTCCTGCACCATTCTTAAAGCCTCAGATATTCCAGACGAATATAAGGTCGACACTTCTAAAAGCATCCAACTTCGCATGTATCTATTCTCGATCATCAGAGGCATGTCGCAACGTCACCTTCATAAAGCGCGCCAACTGCGATGTTGACAGTACGTTTCTTACTAAAAACATCTATACTTATATCTTATAAAACATCAACCCAGCTGAGTAATTTTCTACAGTGAAAATTGTATCTTCTGTAACAATTTGATTTTGCCTGTAAACTGGAATACCTCATGTAACAAACTGTTTTTTGGGAATAAATTGTTATTATTAAGTCAGAATCCTTGGAGAAAGTTTTAGACGACACTAGATAATGAACTTCCTAGTAATGTGCATGACACGGACCACTCGACCCACACATCGAAACTGAGTCGTTAACTATGCTCTAATGATCGCACTTTCATTCCAATTCCTCGTCCTGGTAAGACTGGTAAGCAAACAATAATACAGCATGTTCGAGAAAAATGTCTAAATAATCATAAATGTATCATACATTCATTGCTATTCAAAACTAGCGACGGACCTCGAATGGAATTTCTGTGATAGTTGACCCCACTGTCGCCGTGGCACTACAGTGCCTAAGCGGTACTATGAGTTCATGCTGACTTACATCTTCTCGCGGTTGTAGATATATGCTTTCACTATTGAAAAGATATACCGACGTAACTAACAAACGACAAACACAAGACGCTACTGAATGTAACCGTATCAATCCCCATTAGTATACACAACTCTTCCTATACAATCACAACCTAAAATTACATAGCGACCAGATTATCAACTGTTACGCACACTTCTGTTACTTTTAACAGTAAGGAACAGCAACAGGATAAGTCTTACTTGTATCTCAGGGTTCATTACTTAAGACTACTTGGCTTCGTTCTCTGAAATTTCTTTCAAAACGAAACTAAAATCATTCCTCGCGAAGTCTGTGTAAGACCCCTCTGGAAGTGAGGGCTTAGGTCCAATTTGATTCTCTATTTCAAACTACTCAAAAACCTTACTTATTCCACATGTAATACAGTTCTCTCCCAAGATTCATGTGAATACAACCTTCGAGACGAAATATCCACTGTCAAAGTTAAGAAATGCAGATCAAAAACTCGGGAAAACTTCTTCCTCATCAAGCATGCATTAATATGTAACATTCTTCCTTCTGAAATACTCATGTCAGATAAATTACATAAGTTTGTAAGACTTATTGATCAAGTCCCCACCTGAACAGATCTAGCACAAACGAACACATCCGCGTCCCACACATACATTATAGGCTCTCTACATATATAGACTAAATTGCCTTATTTCCCTACTTTATAGCTGTATTAGATACTTTCCCCTCCCTATTTTTTAATTGAAGTAGACAGGCAACTCACTGGACCTATCAATACTCGGTCGCTAAGAGACGCTCACAATTACCCTAAAAAGTCAAAAGAAACGCACAAGCAACTGCCTACCAGTGGTCTTACATCTAGGGAACCTGTTACCTATTATCCGGTTAGGATAGCACAAAATAACATCAGCACAAATTAAGTGTGAGGTCCTTCTTGTCTATTCTTTACCAGCTTTTTACTCTTCTGTACACTATATTGCCTTGCCATTAATGTTACTTCACCACTCGTTACCTTACCTTATCTGTAACTACTATATTTCTAAACTTTTCCGCCTACTTTGGTGAACAGCTATCCTACATTATACCCTTCTTAATGCCTATACTCTGATTAGCACTAGATACTTCATACTATAGTCAATTAAAGCATTGCATCGAAGCCTTGCCGACAGTCCATAATTTGTATGTTTCTGATAAGCTTGTAAAATGGTACTTATGGAAATAGTGTTTACCAACAGGATGGGAAACGCAGAGCGTTGTGTGAGGTAAGATATATATTCAAAAAGTAAGCTTAAATGAGCTCCTGATCACATTTGACTCCAGCAACAAGAGCCAGTATGAATTTAATCTAATAATTTATCATACATCTGCCTGTTCCACTACTAAATGTTAATCATTGTTTATAGTTCATATTCAAATACCAAGCTGCTCCTCAGTTTCTCTTTTTTCAGAATCTTGCTCTGAGGGCAAAGTTGAGGAACGTCTGACATCTGGAACAAACGTGACGTAGGCGCTTTATCAAGATCATAGTTCGCACCAAGCGCTTCACAATTCTGCTTTACTTATTTACTTACTCCTGTTACTCCTAATGTGGCATAGGCCGCCGACCAGCATTCTCAAGCCCACTCTGTCATGGGCCTTCCTTTTTAGTTCTATCCAACTCTTGTTCATTCTTCTCATGTCTGTCTCCATTTCTCGGCGTAATGTGTATTTTGGTCTTCCTCTTCTCCTTTGACCTTCAGGATTCCATATGAGGGCTTGTCTTGCGATGTTCTCGATGTGTGTCCCATCCACTTCCAGCGCTTCTTCCTGATTTCTTCCTCCGCTGGAATCTGGTTTGTTGTCTCCCACAGTAACTTGTTGCTGATAGTGTCTGGCCAACGGATCCGAAGTATTTTGCGTAAACAACTGTTAATAAACACCTTTATCTTCTGGATGGTGGCTTTCGTAGTTTTCCACGTCTCCGCCCCATACAGTAGAACGGTCTTGACATTTGTATTGAAAATTCTGATTTCGGTGTTACAATTCTTTACAACATCTACAAACTTAAATTTTGCATTGCATAAATACTTAGCACGACCAAAATCCTAAAACAATTTTACCGAGATTGGATCTGGTGTGTAACATGGACGCGATGTCCCTTTGAAAAATATTCCGATGAGAACACATTGTATCTGAACGAATGAACTGCTATCAACTTTTATAGATTATATTTACTAAACAACCCTGCTTGGGATACATGCTCTGAACCAGTAAATGTTGTAACCTGTAGATCATGCCTGTAAAAATGGCGTTTACCTGCCCTTTCAGAAACATATAATTATAATTATAGTTTGCCTTTGCTGGAGAAAGAAAAGTGACACTGGGAAACTCAGGCAAACTTATTTGATCCGGAATATACGTACATGAGTATCTCGGTCTGGTTGACCGTATTAAGAGGCGATCTGCAGAAGTAGAAATCAATGAGCACCGCCCAAACTGTGAAAGAAACCTCGTACTTAAGGGTTTTTAAAATGCAAAAGTTCGGAGAAAAACAATTCCGAAACCACTCCACAGAATTAAAGATGTGCTACATAAATGCTCGCAGCCTAATAAGTGAAATGGAAGGGGCCCAAAACAATGGTTGATATAGAAAAGCCGGATGTCATCGCTGTCTCACAAGCATGGTCAACGTCCTAAGTGTTTGATAGTTAAATCCAGTGGACTGGCTTCTTATCTAGTAGGGCTGACTGACGAGGTAAGGTTATTCTGTACACGAAAATCACCTTAACCTTACGAGCTCTCAAGACAGTGGGATATGTGAGCCGGTGCGCTGCAATCTGAGATGTCATAGTATACCGCAGCCCAGATGATTGCCTTCTAAGCAAACTTAAGTCCTTGTGTAATAGAAGTAAAAGATTTGTGGTAGGCGACTTCAAGGCACCGTGTATAAACTGAGGAAGCAGGGTCATCAACAACATCGTTTGATTGACAATTCTTAGAAACCACAGCTGAACTAGCTTTTGCAGCACATTGGAGATCCCACCAGATAAGAATTGCAAAGCCCCTCGTCTCTCTTGGACTTAGTCTTCACACACAGTAATGAGGTCGGTCAAACGACTCTCCTCCCAACTCTAGGGAGAAGTGATCATGCAGTCATATTATTCAAGTTCATGGCTGAGATAGCCTGTCAAACAGTTGTGCCGGCCCATCGTAACATATGGAAGGCAGAAATGGAGGCTATAAACTCCTCAGCATCTGCTGGAGACTGTATAATTGACTCAGGAGCATCAGTAGAAGAGTCATGGATTCATTTCGGGCAGTTAAATAATGCTGTAACTCAACCATATATCCCCTGGATAGTCCCAAAGAAGAAACACGGCCGACTCTGGATAGGCCGGGATATTCGACGTTTACTAAGACAAAGGAAGAAATGTTGGAACGTTGCCATCAACTTTGGCACAGGAGGTACGATGGGACGCTGTAGGTCGGTAAGAAATAAATGTACAAATAAAATCCGGGAAGCTCAGAGAAACTATGAAATGCAGTTAGCCTAATTTGTAACCAAGCGGCCTAAGAAATTATTCTCATACGTAATTTACGGAACAAGGATGCAGCATTGGATTCACAACTTCATTGAGGAAGGGAGTGGATCTGAAGTGATATAGGATAACCAGGAAAAAGCAGAGGCTATGAAAAACTATTTCGAGGCAGTTTTCACTTAAGAGCCTCTTCTAGACGAAGAACTAGACCCAAATATAAAGTCAACAAACGTCTGCTCAACGTGCGATTCGATCAAAACTATGTACTTAAGGCTTATAGCACCTTTAACACGGAAAGGTCTACCAGACGGGATGAACTACACCCAAAAATCGTGAGCCAAATTGTACAATATATTGCAGCCCCACTAAGTGCGATATTCAATATGTCACTTGACTAAGGGGTGTTACCTAGGGACAGGAGGGGTGCAATCGTCACTCCAATACACAAAACAGGACCAAGACAACTTCCACCGAACTACAGACCTGTCAGCCTCATCAGTGTCGTAGTTAAAATGCTGGGAAGAATGGTCAGAATGACCATGATTACATTTGTGGAAACCAACAACTAGTTAATTAACGAGCAACATGGTTTCAGAAAAGGTTTATCTTACACAACAAACTTCCTTATGGCAAGAGAGCGACCAATAAAGGCTCTAGACGATGGAAAATCAGTGGATGTTGTCTACATAGACTTCAGCAAATAATTTGACAAGGTGCCAACAAATAGACTGCTATTGAAGTTAGAAAATCTTGTCATTGCCAGGCCTTTCCCAAAATGGCCTAGTAGGTTGTGGACAAAAAATAGGAGCGAATTCAAGGTTCTCCGACTGGAGACCAGTACTTAGTGGAATACCTCAAGGTTCTGTCCTAGGTCCTTTACTTTCTATACTGTATGCAAATGATCTTCCAAGTGTGGTCGAGTCACCAAAGTTATTATACGCTCATAATGTAAAAAACTCACGAGAGATAACAGGAGACGCACATGCATAGGCACTTCAGGTAGACTTAAATATTGTGATTAACTGCTCTAAACAGTGGCTGTTGCCTATCAACGCGGCATGCACTTTGAGGATACAAAAGTATATAGGTACGACATGGGGGAAGTGCAAGTACTCATGGTCCGGTCTCACAAGGATATTGGGATGACAGTGAGTCATGATCTTGAGACCATGACCCACTGCTGATAGGTTGCAACTGATGGCTCTAGAACTCTATGGACTTAAAGACGGACATTCTCTAAGTTAGATACTATCATATTCACTAAAGTATGCATAACCTCAGTGTGAACTAAGCTTAAAAACTGCTTTCAGGCTGCAATTACCTGTCTAAAAATTTGATTCGGAAATCCTGGAAAGGATTCAGAGGGAAGCTGCCTGAGCATATCCATAATTCCGGGGTCCACCATACAGAGAGCGGCTTGAAAAGCTAGATCTCTTTACTCTGTCCTATCGCAGATTAAGAGGTGATCTGATTTTGATGTATAGAACACTAAGAAATGATTGTGAACCTAAAATATACTTTTTTTCTTCCCACTAGATCGAGACATCTTAGAGGACGCAGCAGGCGAGTAGAAAAGTCAAGAACGAACAAAATATCTGTGGCATACAGGTATTCAAACCGAGTCATCAATTCTTGGAACCTGTTACCGGAAGCAGTGGTGTCCACATCTTCGATTGACCTGTTCAGGAGAAGACTAGACACTCACAGAAACTTACTAGGAAAGGAATAACAAATGCCGTAGGCCTTCTGTCCTTACTACATAGATCTGAATCTGAGTCTGAATCTGTATCCAGGACTTATTAACCCCCAATTAACTGTCAGGTCCATTAAGATGCCACCAACTGACCAAAATATACAATGGATAATAACGAAGACTTGAAACCATACCGTAGTACCCAGAAAAGAGAGTAAACCAACCAAGTGATTTATATGAGCTTGTCACATAGGTATTGGACATTGAGGTGACCTTATCACAGCCTTGAGCTCATGACTTTTCCAAAGGCTGTTTTCTTCGGAGATTCTCTAACGCAGGTGACATTGGTTTGCCTTTTTATTTCGTCTGTCCTCTAAAGTAGTAATATTACGACTTATATACACACATGTCGAAATTAGTTTAGATATTCATATTACCAATGTCTTGGAACCGTATCGTAACACCAAGTAGGCGTAACCCATAAAGGAGACAATACGCTGAAAAATAAAAGGGAAACGCGCCTAAATGTCTCCTTTTTCGCCTGTCGGATTTTTCACTTTATGTCTCTTATATTCGCCTTTATTTTCAAAACACCACACGACAACCGCGAGACCACAACTTATGGACGACCTTTGAACGAATCTTAAGTGACCTTGAGAAATGTTAGTCAATCAGTAAACAGTCAGCATAGAGTAAAAATATATTATACAAAACCAAATAATTAAAGTGAATACACTTCTCTTATATGGTCCAAAAACTTGACAATGTTAGAAAGAGGTCCAAAGGTTCCAAAATCGTAATGCATAAGGTAAAGGAACTCATCCATATGGCTCCATAATAGTTGGTCTCTGGAGTCATGATAAGGTCATAAAAACCCTCTCAGCCTCGACCACATAGCTTCATCATTGTTTGTTTGTACTCCGGTTGTATAAGTTTATCATTTTTATTGTAGATATCTCCCTACAATACTCATTACTGCACAACCGAAGCTTCAGTAACATCTGCGATTGTTGCAGCCAATGTTACTGGTGCTTTTATTATACAGTCGGCGGCAATTATTATAATATGCCTTAGTCTCAATCTGGATCGAGCGATAAAGGTTCCTATTCTAGCAGACATCTTCAACATTTATTACATCTAAGGACAACATCACGGTAGTCTGCACAAGGTCTATAAGTCATTTATTACTCGTAATTACAAATACAGCAACTTCTCAGTAGTTTCATTTGTTGTAGCCGCTTAATTGTCAAGTGTTCTCTTAAATTCTCTGTGAACCGGATGTACATGAGCATTGTAACACGTGGAATCAGCAGTTAGAGAACAGCAGTACAGATCTGAAAAACAGCACAGCACACAATGTTAAACGAGGACTTCACACCAAGAGAGAACACAGTGGGAATCACGAGCCTCTTTATTTTAAAATCAAAAAGCGCGGTGCGCAAGAGTACAGCGGGAAGAGTCAGTTTACAAAGTAGTCTTATGAGTCATCCTGTAAGCTTAGTGTACATAGGGCTTGCTCTTCTTCCTCTAAAGAGTTTATGTTTGGTCGCCCTGCAATAGAAAGAAAATAGAATGCATTAGTATATCATACATAGCAATTTCAACTCCGTTACAGCATCAGGTACTGAAATAGGCGCCGTGACCTTGAAACCCCCCAAATGCTGCTGATTGGCTCGTCCATAAGTTATAGTCCCTACAATCACAACTGCAATCGACGTTAAAAGTGTTACGTGTTTAGAGAAATGTCATATTGTACAGCATTTAGTAGTTGAGAAATGCTAGAGCATCGATCGTTATGTGTTTTAACTGTAATCGCCAAGTCCCATTGTAGTTTTAAAAGACCTACAAAAGAAAAAACAAGTTGTGTTAATAATTAGGCACGTGTACTTAATTACAAGTGCGTTTAAAACTAAATAGGCTTCCTCAACTCGTAGTCACAGAGTTTCCCATGCAAGTTAGAAAATAATTGTATATTTAGAAAAATGTCCATTAAAATCGAAGCAAAACATGAAAAAATATTCCATTGATTATACCTTTATGTAACGCCTGTAAGACTATTGAGAAGCAAAGTAACCTTCTTGTGAATTCTGAAATCTAATGAACACAAAATGTTACAACGATATCTAACTGCTATTGTTTGTTTAAGCAACCATCCACGTGAAATTTTACCTACGGTTATGTTCGTTGGACGTAATCCCATCCGACTGGTCACAATCTCTGATTGTCCCAATATATAAGAAGGGACCAAAATCATCCTACAATAACCATAGAGGGATTAGTTTGACTAACATAGCACCTAAAATACTGGCCTCAACAATCATCAGGCGCCTAAGACTCGTGAACTGCAAACACGAGAAAATCAGGCTGGCTTCAGACCTGGTCGTGGCTGCATCGACCACATATTCACTATTCGTCAGGTTTTAGAGCACAGACATGTTTATCGGCGTCCAACAATGATAGTTTTTCTTAACTTGAAAGCAGCATTTGACTCTGTAGACCGAGAGGTTCTGTGGCAGTGTCTGTCATTGAAAGGTGTACCTCAGAAGTACATAAACCTTGTGAAGGCTCTTTACTCGAACACTACCAGTCGAGTAAGAGCTTATGGCGAACTGTCATCTGATTTTACAACCTCAAGTGGTGTCCGACAAGATTGTCCACTGTCCCCATTTTTGTTTAACTTCATTATGGACCTATTGCTGGAAATAACACTCTCATCGACTGAATTTTCAGGAATTGATCTCCTACCAGGGGCTCCACTAAGCGACTTAGAATGCGCAGATGACATAGTCCTGTTTGGTGAAGACACTGGCAAAATGCAGAGTCTTCTGTTAGAACTCAGTAATAATGCCAGGATGTTTGGGATGCGTTTCTCCCCATCCAAATGTAAATTGTTACTCTAGGACTGGCCTGCGTCAACACCTGAACTAAGGATAGGGAGTGAAGTAGTCGAACGCGTCGACAACTTCACTTATCTTGGAAGTCTGATCAGCCCTAATGGGTTGGTGTCTGACGAAATCTCATCACGGATTCAAAAAGCCCGTTTGGCTTTTGCCAACTTACGTCACCTATGGCGAAGACGAGATATCCGTCTATCAATTAAGGGACGAGTATACTGCGCAGCAGTTCACTCTGTTCTACTTTACGGCTGTGAAAAATGGTCATTAAGAGTGGAAGATACTCGTAAGTTACTAGTATTTGATCACAGATGCCTTAGAAATATTGCTCGCATCTGCTGGGATCACCGGGTAAGTAATAGTGAGGTTAGATACAGGGTATTAGGGAATGATGGTAAATCAGTTGATGATGTTGTAAATCTTCATCGACTGAGATGGTCGTGCCACGTGTTACGTACGTCTGAACACCGATTACCATGACGCGCAATGCTCGCTAGTATTAAGGATGTTTGGAAGAGAGTTAGGGGCGGCCAAACCGAAACGTGGCATCAGTGCTTGAAGTCACTAACTTCTAGTCTGAAACATGTTGGCAGATGCAGACTACTTGGTTGGGGTTCGCGTGACTATCGTAACCAATGGTTAGAGACTCTGTGACATGGCTCAGAATCGATCACGATAGCGTAGGTGTATACACTCGTTATCTTCCCTTAAACCTTGAGATTAAAATTGCTTCATAACTTTCTTCCTTCCTGTACTATATCCTTATATACAACCTTTCTTTTATAAATTACAACGACTAAATTAACTACTTCTGACTCCGGTGTTCATCTTGTTGTGCTAACGAGGTATGGCAACTTGGACCGATGCATAAATGTGCCTGATCCTACGTTGTAGCTGACTGACTGACTATGTTCGTTAACACGGCTATTTCAAAATAACCTTTGGTTTACAATATCGTTTTACAAAAACTGAGTATTTGATGTAACTCCAGATGACGATAGCAACATAGTCTTTCGGTAAATAGACTCAGTCATAAATAGGACTGATTATTTGAGAAAACACTTTGAAAACCTTGGTTTTGTTGTTTGCCATACCAATAATAATCTGTGGGTTTCAGGTCTATCTAATGAGTTTTATTTATTTATTTAATCACATATATATTGGTACAAAGGGCACCGGATACATATGCGCCACACAAAATAATGAGAATGGGAGAAGGAAGATGTGTATATATAAAAGAAGGAAAAAAAGAAAAGGAGAAGAGTAATGATGGGGGAAACTGAAATGTACAACCAGAAGAGCTCAGTTAGGAAAGTTATAGCCATTCTTTATGAAGAAAGTAGAAGAAGGTTACAGCAGGATCGCCACTGGCTTCTATTCTCAGCCATATCTGATAACGTCTCTAGCCACTGTGTTGCACCATCTCTCGGACCCCAGCCAGGGAGTCGTGAAGGACCAACAGAAGCTAGCCCTTTGCAGCTTTCTTTCATACCACGACACCATGCCATACACTGACCTCCTCTCTGCTTTTTCCAAACAGTCCCAGAGTTGGCAAATAATGCACGACGTGGAATTCTCTAAGACGACATTCGTAAAACATGTCCAAGCCACCGCAGTCGGTGTTTCAAGATGGTGACACCAATTGGATCGTCGTCTCTGCGCCCGAACACACGATGCCGAACCTCTGCATTACTAACATGGTGTTGCCACTGAATGTCAGCAATCCTTCGGAGACAACGATGATCGAACACAGAGAGACGTCTAACATCCTCAACTCGGAGAGGCCAGGTTTCACAAGCATAGAGCAAAACTGCTCTCACCGACGCGTTGTAGATCCGACCTTTTACAGTCAGACTAACACCACGAAGGCGCCAAAGATGGCCCAGATTGGCATAAGCCGCTCTGGCTTTCATTATACGTGCATCGATCTCATCACTCACGCCACCACCAGCACTTATGTAGCTACCTAGATACGCGAACTTCTCAACTACTTCAATCTGCTCACCATCTAGGGTGAGTACAAGATGAGAACCCTGCCAGTCTTGTAGGAGTACCTTGCACTTGGAGGGTGCAAAGCACATGCCATACCTGCGGACACTGATTGCCAACTGATTGCATGCTTTGGGCATTATCGCACAGTAAGACAATATCATCCGCATACTCAAGGTCGAGAAGTCGTTCTCCAGGCAGCAGATCCACACTGCCATCACTTACATCCATCAGAGCTGTTTCCAGAATGTAATCGATGGCAAAGTTGAAGAGGAATGGTGAGATTGGGCAACCCTGTCTAACCCCACTGCTTGAATGGAACAATGGAGAAAGGTGGTTGTATGTCCTCACTCTGCCTGAGGTGTTTGTATATAGGGTATATATATATAAGATGTTAATAAACTTCTTAGGCACACCCTTCTTCAATAGACAATCCCAGAGAACAGACCTGTCCAACGAATCGAAGGCAGCCCTGATATCAAGAAACACTACGATTGTTGGCCTGTGATAAGTATGACGGTGTTCTAACATTTGGCGGAGGGTGAAGATGTGATCAATGCATCCTCGACCAGAACGAAAACCAGCCTGCTCCTCGCGAGTCAATTGTTCTCGGGTTTTAAACAACCTACGAAGAATGATAGAAGTCAATAGTTTGGACGCAATCGGAAGTAGACTTATCCCCCGATAGTTATTACAGGAACAACGTGAACCCTTTTTAAAGATAGGGACGACTATCGACTCATTCCATGATGTTGGAACACTTGCTCCCAAACCTTTGCAAACAACACAGTCAATTCCCTAGTCAGAAAGTCACCACCATCTTTAAAAAGAGCCGGAGGTAAGTCATCTGGGCCCGGTGATTTGTAACGTTTCAAGAGTTAGAGTTCCTTGCGGACTTCCGCCTCGTTTGGTGGATCGGTCGTCACCGGCCATGGGGGGCAGGACAAACTGGTTGATGTTGCCGGAGCAGCAGGCCAGTTGAACTGTCCTTCAAAGAATTCTGCCCATCGTCCAAGATGTCGATGGATGTTAGTGATTGGCATCACGTCATCCTCACAGATTGTTTCACTCACACCAGACTTCTTGCTGCCAGTGGCTCGGATGAGTTGGAAGAGCTTCCGGCAGTTACCAGATGCAGCTGCTGCTTCCATCTCATTAGCACGCTCCGACCACCAGGCTTCTCGGTCCTTACACAAGTTTTGCTCAATGTCATTACGTAACAGCCTTCGTTTGTGGTCAAACTTCCGGTCACCCGGAGTAGACCGACGGGCTTCGATGAGTTGTAAGGAGCCTGAAGAAACTCAGTGCTTATAAGCGGGACGTTTCGCGAAGCCGCAAGCGACTTTACTCGCAATTTTCATGGCGTCATGCAATTGCAACCAATGCTCATCTATACTTTTCGGTGGGATGGTAACTAGCCTAGAAGCTAGCTCCGCTCGATACTTACTTGCAACAAAAGTTGCAACCAACTTACTAACATCAATTCGTTGGCCACTGAAAAGTAAGGTAAGATTGGTGCAGACCAGGAAATGATCAGAGTCCAGATAGATACTCCAAAAGGAGCGGCAGTCTTGTACACAACCACGTCAGCGGTAGCTGATCGCGATGTGATCAATCTGAGCCCAGGCTTGAGATGCAGAGGAAGGACGCCAGGTGGCACATCAGCGATGACTATGCCAGAAGTTATTGCTAATCAGAAACAGGTTGTGATCTGTTCACAGTTGCAGTAGATGGTCCCCGTTACCTGACCTGCGACCAACAAGTTCCCATCGGTCACCTAGACGACTCTCTTCTGTGCCTAGACGCCCAACCTAAGCATTCAAGTCCCAGGCTAGTACTACAATATCTGTCGAACGCACTTTCTGGAGAAGAACAGTTAATTGGTGGTAGAATTCATCCTTGATTGCATCCGGGCTGCAATCTGTTGGGGCATAGGCGGAGATGATAAAAAGACATCGTTTCTCACGCCGATTTCTTCTCACTTTGATGGAACTTTCTAATCTAACAGCACATAACCGACTGCTAATGGGGATCCAATCGATTAGTGCTGTCTCAGCTCCAGAGCTTAATGCGACACCGACGCCAACTAAACCAGACGAAGATGCCACAGGGTTCCCAGATAAACACACGTAAAACAAGCCTTTGGAAGCGAAATACATTATCGCTTAAATTATTTCCTTTACAAGCAATCGAATCACTTCCTTATCAGTTTTGCAGAACAAAATGAGTTTTATTGCGGTTCCTAAACCATTTGCGACAGTTTGCTTTAAAGTTGTTTAGAGTACAGTTGTGGTGTATGCTACTTATATCTGTCAACATAAGTTGTATATGACACCAACCACAAGTGGAATGCCTGGCAGCAAAAGGTTGAAAAGATCGAAATGAAGAGAACAGGAATGAAGGAACGATGAAGTTTATGAGTGACAATTAATGGGAGATGTGCAAATAAAGTATTTAATGTAAGGTTTTCATATTTTACGAAGAAATTCTGTAATTTGTCTTAAAAAATAGATGGGCTTTGCCCACCTGACTTCTCGTTCACTAAACAACGTTTTAAAACTCCAGCTTTTATGTTACTGCAACGTGATATAATACTCTTTAAGCAAATTTATAATGTAGGTCAAATGATAACAAAGTGATTTGCATTGGAGAAAGAAAATTAGTTTACAACAAAACACCGTAAACGCTCCGCAAACAAGTGTTCAAAATAAAAATTGAAACATTTCTCTTCTCGATATCGTGGAGTTTCAATCGCAACGTGTTTTTGTTGCCTTGGATACGCCACCCAATGTTTGTTGTAGGCGATAAGTTGTTTTATCTAATAACTCTTTCTTCTTGTGTTCATTTTATTTCAGTTTGGTTGGACCCATGAAGGCGGCTGGCTATCGATCCTGGCATCAACTTTTGTCAGGTACGTTGTGTATATTTAATCACTGACTTTTGTCCTTACAGTCCTAATATGCAATTATATTCAGCAACTATAAGGAAATCGACTGTGGGTTATCTCGAGCGGCAGTCGTTTAAATATCGCTTGTGGTCATCACAATTTTTTGTCGATTTGCAAGCTAACCTCGGTAATTTCGTAGGGACCGTCAAATAGTACACGTTCGTTTGCAATATCGTGTCTGCAATTTTTTAGTAGAGTTTAGGTTGATTTCTCATCAACTGAATTGTCATATTGAATAGTAGATTAGTTGAAAATCCTACGACCACAAATTCTTTTGAATTAAAAAAGCCAAGTATACTCGAAGTTAGTTACAGTGGTGCAGGTGTATACATCATTTATCCTTCAAATCTGAAACCTCGTACTTCATACTCCATGAATTTTCTTTTTCTCACTCGTTAACACCAAGTTTTATTTATTTATTTGAACACATAAATATTGGTACAAGGAAGCACCAGATACATATGCGCCACACAAATCTCATTTCATTTGTGTGAGGGCTGTGATACTGCCCGGGTGCCCAAACCGAAGCAGATGGTTTACTTAGGGGGCTACACCCAGAGCCTCTAACCTAAACATCTGATCCACAAGGCAGTGAAGCATCGTAAGGAGATGCAGTCCCATGGTAGCCGGCGACCAACGATTGATTCATACGCTATTTGTTCCCTCAGGGTACTGGAGCCCATGTGCACCATTAGTTTGGAATCAGGATTTTCCAACTCCCCTAAGTGGACTTTCTGTGTCCACCAACCCGGTTATAGCGCCGGACATTCGCTTTTCGTCCTCTCAATTTCGTAAACAACAGTAATGCCACGAGAAGGCAGTGAGTAGGACTTCCCTGGCGGAGGCAATATATTCGCGTGGCCATGTGAGAGCATTTCGAGAGGGAGAGCGGACTCTCCCTACTCTCGGCCGTACCAGGGAATTTGGGGGCCCGAAATCAAATGTCTTCCACTTATATTGTTTTTTACACACTCATATGCAAGTCCCTTTACTTGGATATATATTTTTTGTAATTGAATTAAAAGTTGGTTAAACAACCGACCATTTAAATGGAGTTGTTCTGTATGCTAAGATGTGTTTCTCCATTTTCAACAGTACTTAGCCTAGGTGTTTAATATTTAAATACAAAATGAGTGGTAAAGTGTTTTTGACTGATAGACTGTATAATACCAAAGATAATATCCTCGATTATGTGAAACAATACCTATGTGAATAAAGGACTAGATTTAAAACCATTAGATTCCAGGTTCGTACTACGTCCTATCTACTTTGAGTTGATCAGATGGGTAGTCTGTCTCTTTACCAACAAAGCATCGTGAATTATTACTATCATATTTATATCATTAATGTGAAAACTCGTGATGTTTATTTTGTGGTTATAAAATAAATAAACCGAAGTCAAACATCCAATTTACGTCACTTAAATTAAAAATACGTAGTTCTAAATTTTAGGTAGGTACATAGATCTAGCTCAGTGACCACGTAGATATCCGTCTATCGCAATATAAATTAAAAATAATTTGCAAGATTTAATGCTTGGAATTAATTAAAACGTCTGAATCCAGTGGTCAAAACTTAAATACTTACATCATTTTAAATCGCATCAAACAGGGATGTGAAAAGTCAAATCCAAGGACAATAAATTAGCAGATCCTAGTTAGAAATGTTTTCTTCAGAAATCCCTTATCACTCAAAATAGGGGTTGTGTGGACTAGTTTTGATAAAGAATTTATTATGAGGAAGTAAATTAAATCAGTCAGTAACACTTAAATGATGCCGATAACTACTTCTTAACTAAATTTCTTATTGATTTCAGGAAGATAGATATTGTTGGAAGAGGTTATTCTGGTTATAACACTCGTTTGTGCAAACCGTTACTTCCAATCCTCTATCCGAATAAGGACTCACTAAAGGATTGTAAATTCTTCACTATTTTTCTCGGAGCTAATGATGCTTGTGTAACTCCACAACAGCATGTACCAGTTGAAGAATACAAAAGTAATCTAAGCTGGATGATTGATTATATTCATGTATGTTTTATGAGGTATAATGAAGAATTGTGAAAGTGATTCCTATTATATTTTTTATTTGTGTGAAACCTATGAAATAGGCTTCTATAAACGGTTTTTTTTATTATTAATTGGGTGGAAAAAACGTTAATCGATAGACTGTATGTTTGACCGAGTGATGGCTGCTCACGAGATCAAATAATTGATTTAAGTTTTCAAATGACTTAAGGTCGGAAACAAGCCAAAACAATAGATTTTCTATATAATAAAATGTTTATATGCAAAATCTTAGCACAAAAATAACATGATAAAATATCATAAGCGATTGGAAGTCAGTTTGCACATCACCCACCTTCAAATAGCATGTCAGATAAGCGGACTATCGGTAACCTTTTCTCTTATAGGAAATAAATATCAGTCTAAACGATTGATAAATTGTACACAAGTCGCAAACAAGAAACAAAAAGTAGGCGTTCAAGGAGGAATTTCACTGGATCGGAAGTTTTTAGTCATGAGACATGCTAAAATCCGGAGAGTTGAGGAAAGACGTCACCCTTCTTTTGACAATATTTTGCATTTTAACACTAAACCTTCACCTAATACATCAAAATAAGTCAGTCCTCATGTTGCTTATTCAAACACAAACATTGATACGGAGAAGCACCAATATATATATATATATATATATATATATATATAACAAAAGGTTTCTTAACACAGAACCAAGACCCTTTTCTTTTGATTTCAACTTACATTCCAGCTTAACATCAAAACAAGAAGTGTTGCAACTTTGAGAGAAGAGTAAATGTTCTCAATTTCAAACGTCTCTAAAACAGTAAATCACTGAATGTTGTTTTGCCAAGTGTAATTATTAGTTGTCACTAACTTTTGTCCTCTAATCTGTCACTCAATTGATCTTTTTCCATTAATAGAAATTGGACGTGCCTATGGATCACATTTCACTAATCAGTTTACCTCCTATTGATGAGAATAAATGGGGTGCTATTGAAATAGCTAAAGGTGACTCGGAAATTTAGTTTTTTTTATTATATATATGTATAAAGAGCATAGGTTAAATTAAAAATGCTTCGTAAAACGGTCATCAGAGCAGAGATAACGGATTGTATACACGAAAAGTCATAAAGAACACTTATCTTAAACTTCTGTGTCTGTACCCATTTATTTAGTACCTCTTTCTACTGAATTTTAATCAAATTTACGTTAAAAGTCATTTGTACAAGGAATTTGTACTTGTTTTTTTAGGAAGGGCAATTACACGTAAACTAGATACTTGTGCGACCTATGCAGTTGCATGTCAAGAGGTTGCCAACGTCAATAAAGTTGGTTTTGTGAATTTATATGAAGCTATGTTAATGCAAAAGGTAAGCTCCTTTTCTAATAAATTCGATAATTTTGAAGGATGGAAGCATAAATCTTTGCGTACAAAATTTATAAGAAACTTCCGCAAATAGGATATATCACCATTTTCCCAAATATGTTTCTATTTAGTTGTGTATCAGTGAACTGAAAAGCTACTCTGTGAGAACTTCCGGAATATTGGGCGATTGTGTCTGGACTACTTATGTTTACTAATCGAAGGCTACTAGTTGATTTTTGACGGCTCGTCCTACTACTATTCGTTCTTCTTTACGAAAAAGCAGACAGCTAATAAGTGATGGTAGGTTACAAGGGCTAAGGTGTTCGACAAAATACATTACATAAGTAAAGTATTCTAGAACTCGCTCGAGGAATTTATCCTAACGACTTAACTGAATTACAGCAGACTGGATTAAGTATATAAGTGACGTGTCTTTTGATGACAAAATTCAAGGTTCACTAATGAAAGTACTCATCATTCAAGAAATCATTTGCGTTAGTGTTATTCTTAACTATTAAAATGGTTTTTAATTCCCTATTTGTCTATTTTTAGTGATACATGCTCACCCAAAATAGAAGACAACTTGTAAAGTCATTTAAAAATTTAGGTAGTAATCAGGTTCCAAGTCGTTAAGTGTTATAAGTCATCATTCTTAACTTTTGGTGCTTAGATCAATGGCTTTTGCGAGTTCATTCGAAAGTAAAACCTTTTTCATTTGTCTAGATATCAGCAAGTGTTTAACTTCGGTTATTCACACAATAAATTCATTCAAAGATACCATTTTTATAATGTTATTTAGTTGTAAATAAAACTCTTCAAAAATTACATGGGTCTTTTCCTTTTCAGAATTGGGAATCTTTTCTTTCAGACGGTTTACACTTTTCTAGAAAAGGATCTGAGTTTTTGGCGAGGATTTTAGAAGAATTACTTATGGATAAATTAGGTGACTTAAAGTGGTGGTTTCCGGATTGGAAAGTTATAAACCCGAACGACCCAGTGGAGTTTATCAATCACTATCTTCAGTCCCAAATCTGATGTTTTCTGAGATTAAAGACTTCTATGTGACTTCACTGACTATACTTTCTTAGATACATTGTATTTGTTTCAGCTGACTTTATTTGTTACTTCTTATGTAAAGAGTTTAAACTTATTTGAAATATAGATATATGTAAACTTGAATGTTCTATTACGATTACGAATATGGTTTCTGTCCCTACTACTCTAAGATTTGCCCTGACAATTTCATGTCGCTGTGTGGCAACTTGAACCGATGTAAACATCCCAAGCTCTACGTTGTATAAGACTAACGAACATGCTCTACATATCCCCAACCACCACATTTGTTGACGTACAATGCTGGCTGTAGTAAGAGTACGTTAAAAGAAGGGTAGGAGTAGCCAAACCATGATGTAATATCAGTTCATGAAACAATGAACCGCCAGCCTAAGCCGTGTTAGGTGCATATTACCTGGTTGATGTCCGTACGATAACAACGATTAGTGATTGAAGACATTGGGCGATATTTCCCAAATGCATTCACTCTTTTATCTTTTCTTAGTTCTTCAGTTCCTAAAGTCCTTTACAAATACATTCTCACTCCTTAATGAACCATTTCTTTCGATAACTACTCTCTCTCACACAACTATTGATACTGGTACTTCATTGGCATTCATCTTTTTAATTTAATATGGCTATGCCGATGTTTTATGAGAACTTACTGTTGCAACTTTAACCCGGCTAATTATCACGTAACCTATTCGCCAATCGGAATACGACTCACATAATCTTAGCACTGTGCTAAACCAATGACGTGTCGACCGGTATGAGCAGCCCAGCGTCCTTTTTCCTCCTAGCCCTGACAGTTGAGTCAAAAACACCAATACCAGCTTCTACTATACGAATCATTTATTTCAAACATACCTGGTTTATATGTAAGCCAAACAGACCATAAAATAAGGAATACCATACGTACAAGATCAAGCCAAGAAGTGGCTGTGATTGTGGGAGACGGTAATTAATAATTTGAGTATAATTTAAGAATAGTAAATCTTATCATAAGTCTATAGGTCAAAATAAAGTTTATAATAAGAGGAATATAGATATACATAATCTAGTTACTAAGTAGTTTTACAAAAAGAATGTATAATATTGGCCCATTAATAGTTCTCAGGAGTTACCAATAATTTAATCTTCACTAGGATATAACACCTATGCAGACCCACATTTGTGCCAGGGTTTATGTTGAATATGACCGATTGTTAATCCAATTTTTTATCATAATTATGTGGTCCGTAAAGAAGATTCCTACTACCTGTCGGCCATGTGAATGTTGATGTATTATAAACTATGCCTAGTGTTTAGGAACTCAGTCATATGCAGAGTAGAACGTAACACATATTTGCATCGATTCGAGCTGGCACACCACAACAGCACAGCGAAATGCTAGCGAAGTCGAAGTAGCAAGAGTATCAGCGTTAGTAGTAAAGACAAGGCTTAGATGACATGATCTGAGAATATATGGGTTTTTGGAATATAAAAAGACACGATAATTTCGAGATCATGAATCTAAGGGAAGACAGTGAAAGTACCTGGGCCATTGTGATATATTTTGAACCGCGTTACCCAATGTCTCCAATCACTGATCCCATTTATCGTACGGACTCTAACCAGGTAGTCTGCACCTACCAACATGGCTCGGACCAACGGTCAATAACTTTATGGACTAATGTTAGGTCTTAGTTTGACCACCCTTAGCTTTTTTTCAGCGTACTCTTACACCAGACATTGCCGGTCGAGATAGGCAGTGGCTGGACATAACACATACTCCAACCACCCCAGTCGATGAAGCTTCAATATTTCATCAACTAGTTTGTTATCTTTCCTTAGTATTCTACATCTAGCATTGCTCACTCAGTGGACCCGAAGCACACGAGCAATGGCTTCGGAGATACCTGTGACTGAACACTAGTAATTTAAAAATATCCTTTATCCTTAATAACCACAGTAAATGACTACAATCCTTTTGTGATAACCATAGAAGAATGAGTTTGGAAATCAGTTGTCGGAGTTGATCTAATCGACCAGAAGTATACATCGCGGAAGTAGGTAGAATCAAACATAACAAAGGACTCAGGTGGCAGCAAAACTTTGTGGTAGTAGGTACTAACCAAGTTTATTTCTTAGTTTCAGTCAGTCTCAACGTAGAACCTGGTACGTATGTACATCGGTTCAAGTTGCCATACCCTGTTAGATACGACTCAAGAAAATACGTTAGTGTAACAAAACATGAAAAAACTTATGGGGGATTCAGAAGCTTGGAATTTGAGAGAAGACAGAGAATGGATGCACTCGAGTCGTTGCAAACGATTTTGAGCCACGTCATCCAAAGTCTAACCATTGGTTACGATAATCATGCGGACCTCAATCAGGCAGTCTACACCTATCAACATGGCTAAGTCCAACTATCGGTGACTTCATGGACTGATGCTATGTCTCTGTTTGACCGCCCCTAGCTTTCTTCCAGCCTACCCCTAAACCAGAATACATCCCACGTCCACATAGGCTGTGGTTGGGCATACGTAACACGTGTTCCAACTGTCTTAGTTGATGAAGAATTGCCATCATTAACTAGTATCCTACCCCTTACCTCAGCATTGCTCACTCGGTGGTCCCAAAATACACGAACAGTACTTGTAGGACACGTATGATCGAATACTAGTGATCTACGAATATCCTCTATTCCTAATAGTCATGTTTTGCACTCGTAAAGTAGAATGGAGAGAACTGCTGTGTAGTGAACTTATCCTTTGATTGGCATATCATACCTACAACACAAGTGAAGTTGGTAAAAGCCAATTGAGCCTTCTGAGTCCATGCCGAGATCTCGTCAGACTCTCAAGATAAGTGAAGCGGTCGATACACTTAACCACTTCACTCTTTATCGTTAATTCAGGTGCTTTTTCATTTGAAGGGAGGGAACCGCATTCAGAACATGCTCGTGTTGTTGGTTGAGGTGATCAGAACTCTGCATGTTTTCGACGTCTTCACCAAACAGAACTATATCATCTGCCTATTCTAAGTGAACAAGTGAATATCCTAGTACAAGATCAACTCCTAAGAAATCAGACGATGAGTGTTACCTCTAAAAGCATGTCTATAACAAAGTTAAACAAAAACATGGAAAGCAGACAACCCTGAAGAACACGACTTGAAGTAGCCAATCCCAATGAAGGTTCGCCATAAGCTCTGACTCGACCAGAAATGTTCGAGTAGAGAACCTATACAAGGTTTATATACTTTGGTACGCCTTTCGATGACAGACACTCACAGAACCTCAAGGTCAACGGAGTTGGATGCCGTCTTAAGACCAAGGAATACAACTATAATAGGATGTAAAAAAGTATGTCTATGTTCCACAACCTGTCGAAGGGTAAATTTTGGTCTACACATCCAGGTCAGAAGCTAGCCTGGTCTTCCGTTTGGTTTTCACGAGCTCTAGTTAGACGTCGAAGTATTATTGAGGCTAAATTTTTAGACACTATATTAGTTAAACTGATTCTTCTGTGATTGTCACAGAGGATTCTTGTCCTTTTTCATAAACTGGGACGACCAGCAATCGAGACCACTCAGACGGGATTACGTCCAGTTCCCAGATTTTAGCTAAGTTCTCAATTGATCTAACTGCTAGGACTGGACCGCCATCCTTAAAAATCTCAGACGTCAGCTCATTAGGCCCTGTTGCTTTCCCTTGCTGTAGATTAGTTATAGCCTTTTCAACCTCAATAAGAGTTGGAGGACTTACATCAGGTTGTTTGGAGATAGTGGGTAACTGAAATGTGTCTGAAGGCCAGCTGAACTGTTCCCCAAAGTGTTTCGCTCATCAACCCAATCTCTTGGATTGGGAGTGAATAATAGTCCCATCTTTTTCTAGGATAGTTTCGCTGACAGATGGATCTTTAATACCTGTTCCCTTGATTGGCCTAATGTTATAACGCTAGGGTTTCCTGTTATAACGGTCCTTTTACTTTTTACACGTATGTGGGACGTTAATTTACCTTAGACGAATATCTACACTAGATTCCCTCCTAGTGTCTATTCTATAGGACTTCAATACAACTCAGATCAAGAACACGAGATTAGCCTGACTAGAACGTCAATATATCCGACACAATCCAACAACAAAGAACAATTGATCAATAATAATCATAAGTAATAAAGATAGGGGAATATATAACATATCTAACACCTGCCACACTATCTACATGTCTGACTAAGCAAAACAACCAATCATTATCTTTCTCGCCCACATATCACCTGGGCAGTTGTCTACTATTACCTATCGCTCCTGCCCTTTCCATTTCTTCTGCTTTTGCTACTCACCACTACTCACGATCATTACGTAGGCTTTTTATTAGCCTACGTCTAAGCTGCCTCTGGTTGTAATCATGTTCGGAGCTAGACAGGTTGAGTTTCCGAGCATCTGTCAGTTCATAGGCGCCGCTGAAATCCACTAGTTTTTCCGAACCTTTCGGTGTAAGTTTCCAAGAGGTATCACTGCTGTTCTCATAAATTTTTGGACACCATTCCAAGCTGCCTCAAGGTAGATATAACCTTCACGGTTGACTAACTTTTCTAGTCGTTCCTGAAATATATCCTTAACTTTCTCGTCATTAAGTTGGACTCTAAGGGGTTTGCTTGCTGTGACTTTTATACATCCAGAAAGACAAACAAATACGTGCCCGAACTAGAGCATGACCTAAGTCTAAAGAGGTGCTTCAATATGAGCAACAGCCTTCTATCGAGTCCCCTCAACGATGCCTAATGGTAATGTGGTCTATTTGAGTCCATTGATGAGTCGATTGTGGAGGTCGCCACGTCAGACGAATTTTCTCCTTATGTTTAAAGTTGATGTTTGCCAGAAATAGACGGTTATCTGAGCGCAGTCGCAACAGACGGTCACCATTATCTGTTCGCTGAGGTGCAACACCGTAAGATCCACCTAAGTGCCTTTCCGTTTGGTATATTTTACCTACTTAAGCATCAAAATCACCCGCCACTATTACTAAATCACAGCGTTTAGTTTTTTGAAGGATGTTGAATAGCTTCTTATAAGATTCATCTTCTGAGCTGCAATCAGTGGGAGCGTAGGCAGAAACGACGAAAAGGCGACGGCGTGTGTCCCTATCTTTTCGAGTACTTAGGGTCCCGTTTAGTCGTACAGTGCACAAGAGATTGTCTATTAGGATCCAGTCTAATAGAGAACGTTTTGCTTTTGAACTTAATGCTATACCTATACTAGCAAAGTCATCTCCAGATACTCGAAGGGTAAGTCGTTCCGGTCTTTTATATTGACAAGGTGAGGCCAAATGAATGACTGTGCTGGGATCCTGTAAGCACGTTTCAGAGACGCAGCATACATCGATGACGCAATGTTCAAGAGTCCTAACTAGAGAAGCCTATTGTCCTATCTGATACAACGTTCGTAAATTAAATGCTCCAACATGTAATAATAAATATGTTTTTGTTATATCCCAATTAGCAGAAAATTTGCATTTCTGACGTTTCGTGACTTGGTGTAAGCCACTTCTTCAGAGCAAATAAATAACCGAAATTAAATTAACATAAGTTTAAATAGTATGTTTCCTTTGTACTATTTAAACTGAGACCTACTGCTGCTGAGGCTGATGCTACACTGGTCGTTTTCTCCTGCATTTGTTGTTGCGTGTGTGATAGAAGAGCCAGATCATCTGCGAAGTCTAAATCGTCAAGCTGCATCCTGCCTGTCCACTGTATCCCGTGCTTTCCTCCAGATGTTGACGTCTTCATAATCCAGTCGATCACCAGGAGAAAGAGAAAGGGTGAGAGTAAGCAGCCTTGTCTAACACCGGTCTTTACTTCAAACGAGTCGGTGAGTTGTCCTCCGTGGACGATTTGGCAGTTTAGCCCATCATAGGAGTTCCGTATGATATTGACTATCTTCTCAGGCACGCCGTAGTGTCGAAGAAGCCTCCATAGTGTCGTCCTGTCCACGCTATCAAATGCCTTCTCGTAGTCAATGAAGTTGATGTAGAGTGATGAATTG
>NW_017386043.1:717840-787616 GCF_000237925.1 Schistosoma mansoni
CTAGAGCGTGAACTATGAGAAAGCGCCACGCTTACTAAAGAGACAAGGGTGGCCAGGTATCCGGAAAGGGTCAGGGTCGGATCAGAAGAGCTCATGAGGTACCTTCCAGGGTGGAAATGATTGTTATCTTTATAGTCAGTGTAGGGCATTGCCACCTTTTATATGAGAATCGCTTATTGGGTTGATAGAAAGGGGGGCGGAGCTTATGGAAAAAAGCCATGCAATGAGACATTTATAAGATTTCTGGCCTTTTGCTAGCAAACGTCAGAAAATACAAATCTTATGCTAATTGGGACATAACAACAATATATTTATTATTAACTCTACCCAATACTCAATTTATTTGAAACTATCAAGTTCAACCTTGGTATTGATGCCGATAAGCTCCAGCATATACTTTAGAGCGTGGTGATAAAGATATACAAGGGGGGTTAGCTATGGAGATGGAAGAGTTAATAAGAGATGAGGGAGGGATTCGATCGTCAACAAGATGATCTCAAATGCTGATAGAGGCATGGAGACGGTTTTTACTTCCCAGCTGCCCACACCGTGAAAGGATATTTTTTTCCTAAGGGATCAGAAAAAGAAACTGGATTAGTGGTAGTTTTAGAGACCTGAGAGCGTGATCGCAGAGCCCAAGGGACAACTACTTGAAGCCGGTCGTACATGGCCTTTTGACGAGTTTTGACGAGTTAGCTCCGAACTTACTGATGAGGACGGAAATCCATGGGGCAAGGTGAAGTGACAATTTTAGGGTCGACCCTTTCTGATCCATTCCTTCGGTTGTGAGAAGGTAGCATCGCTGCAGATGCTGGTTGTCCGAGGGAAACACCTTACTGCTGTCACACCCCTCTACTGTCGGCAGTACGACTTTGTCCTCCGACCTTAAGTTGCTGTCTTAACGTTCTTCAAGCTGACATGGTAGGGCCTAAAAAAGCACATGATCCAGCCGAGATAGCTCGGTTGATTCATCACGATAGGTGATCCCAACCACCACGTCAGGGTAGCAGCTACGGTCGGGATTTCTTAGTTTAAAAAGGGATATATTTAAACACTTACTGAGGTCTCAGACAAGGAATATCGTACAGGAATTCGTACCAACGTCCTTAGTGAAGAATGGAAATAATCAAGGTATGCAAGTATTAGTTAGAAAATTAATTGGCGAAAATAATTTCAAACAATACTTCAGATACTGGTTAATGAAAGCCAATGACTTATAGCATACAACGTCCCCAGTGTTACAGGACTAGGCCCATTAGCAACTTCAGATTTGGGGCTGGCGCTGGGTGAAATAGTTGGGTTGCGACTTGATGTTAGTCCACAGATAAGTTGATTCACGGGTACCGATTGCCAATCAAGAGAATTTACTCCCCAGTACCTGAAAATATAAGAAGATCACAAGTAGTGCTTCCAGAAAACTTTTTATTCAAAAATGGACGTTTTATTGTCATGATAAAATATTTCACAATTTATGAAAGGAAAGTATAGAGCAGTGATAAAAGACAGTAATTGTCAATTTCCAATTACCGTGGCGATACACCTGTTATTTGGTGACTGAAATCCATGTTCTTCGTTATCGGAGTGCACTTCTCAAGCCCACACAAATGTGAAACAGCAAATTATAAAGTATGGTATAATGTTTGAGTTAGGTCAACTTCTTATTTAGGTAGAATAAAAACTGGTCAGTGATTCTTAGCAAGGTTCGTTCCTGAGAGATGAGGATGCTAAACCCATTCAAAAACCTACTTCTTTATCCGGGCTTGGGACCGTTAGCAACCTTAGAAGGGCATCAGGCGGGTGGCATTCCTACAATTAAAAAACATCTGGAAATTAAAACAACTATCAGCCAACACATAAGTCAGAACTTTCAATACAAACGTCAAGACATTTCTTTTGTACAGAGTTGAAACTTGGAGAACTACAATCATCACCAAAAAGGTACAGGTGTTTATAAACAGCCGTCTACGCAAGATACTCCATATCCGTTAGTCAGGCGCCATCAGCAACAACCTAATGTGGCAAAAAACAAACCCACTTCCAGCTGAAGAAGAAATAGGACACACATTGGGTAAACCATCAAACTGCGCCACAAAGCATGCTCGAACTTGGAATCCTCAGGTCAAAAAGGAAAAGCGGAAGACCAAAGAACACATTGTGTCGAGAATCGAAGACAGACAGAACATCACTTGGGAACAATTGAGAAAGAGCCCAGGGCCGAGCAGGTTAGAGATGTCTGGTCGGCAGCCTATGTTCCACAAGGGATAACAGGCGTAAGTAAATAGTGATAAAAACTATACTGAAACATTCAGCGACTTTTCCTTAAATGATGAATGACAATTTCTCGGAAAATACTTTTATACAATCAACAAAAACTTCTTAGTGAAAATAAATAAGTAATTCAACTTACCAAACTGCTGTTTGATCATTATCAATCTGGAAAGTGGATGGCATAGTTGATAACTCGGGATAAACATATTCTGAATTATTGATTGTAGACTGATTTTGAAAATGTTTCTCAAATGCTTTCCAATCATCACTTAATTTATTAAGAACAGGTCTTGGGAGCCAAACAGCTGCACATACTTCATTTACTTCAAGATTAAATTGTGGTAAGTATGAGTGAACATCATCTGGATCTAAAACAGGTCTGTAAAAAACCATAAGACAGTGTTTAGAAAAAGAATATAGTTTATGACCAATTAATATAGTTAGTGCCCAACTCAATATAAGACCAAGGTATTATGGAGTAAATAAACAACTGAAAACTTTAAGGAGTGAAAATGAATAGTCATTTTTGACCTCGAAGGATTACAATAACAAACTATTGAGAGAAATATGTACTTTCTCCAGTTCCTGAAGAAGCTATATTACGATGGAATAATAAGTGAAAAGAAATGACTACGGCCGATGTTTATGTTAATTTTGCATTGATCGTGGCTTTTGGTAAAAAAAAATAATCAAGAATACTCCTACTATAATTGTTTAATGACTTACTCCATAAGAAAAACTAACAAATCAGGCCCGCCAATAATTAAATCTGACTTCAAACATTGAGAATATGAGACCATGAAATCCTAGGTCCTATAGGGAAACAAATTGACTAACTAGGTAAACTGATGTTGATAAATCAATAACGAGTTGTCCATTCCGATTATCTTCAATCTGTAACATTTGTTTGGTCTTAAAATGAAGCCAAAAATTAAAATATGGTCAATAAATCAAAATTCAGGGATAACAAGAGAAATCAAGACAAATTATCTGGGTGAGTGCGCTGCGCGTCCCAAGCATGTTGATTGTCATGGATAACAAGGTTCAGCTACGTCTGTCATTGAAAAGTGTACCTCAGAAGTAGATAAACCTTGTGAAGGCTTTTTACTCGAACACTACCAGTCGAGTCAGAGCTTATGTCGAACTGTCATTTGATTTTCCAACTTCAAGTGGTGTCCGGCAAGGCTGTCCACTATCTCCATTTTTGTTTAATTCCATCTTAGACCTACTGTTGGAAATGGCACTCTTATCGACTTAATTTTCAGGAATTGATCTCCTACCAGTATGTCCACTTATCGACTTAGAATACGCAGATGATACAGTTCTATTTGGTGAAGACGCTGATAGAATGCAACAATGCCAGGATATTTGAGATGCGTTTCTCCCCCTCTAAAGGTAAATTATCGCTCCAGGACTGGCCTGCGTCAACACCTGAACTAAGGATGGGGAGTGAAGTAGTCGAACACGTGGACAATTCTGCATAACTTGGAAGCCTGACCAGCCCTAATGGGTTGGTGTCTGACGAAATCTCTGCACAGATTCAAAAAGCTCGTCTGGCTTTTGCCAATTTACGTCACCTATGGCGAAGACGAGATATCCGTCTATCAATTAAGAGACGAGTATACTGCACAACAGTTTGCTCTGTTCTGCTTTACGGCTGCGAAACCTGGCCATTAAGAGTAGAAGATACTCGTAAGTTACTAGTATTTGACCACAGATGCATTAGAAACATTTCACACATCTGCTGGGATCACCAGGTAAGTAATGGAGAGGTTAGATTCAGGGAATTAGACAATGATAGTAAACCAGTTGATGACCCGATCTTCCTATTTTGGAGAAAATTTTATCCGTTTTGGGGAAGCCGCTATATAAAATTTTGGGGATATGCCACAAAAACCCCGAAACTTCCCAGATCTGAGGAAATTTTCCAAAACGTTGGGGAAGACCATTGGAATTTGGAGAAAACGCCAAGATAGGCAGATTGGGGAGGTTGTAAATCTACATCGACTGAGGTAGTTTGACCACGTGTTATGTATGTCTGAACACCGATTATCACAGCACGCAATTCTGATTAGTGTTGGAGACAGATAGAAGAAAGTTGGCGGAGGCCAAACCAAAACGTGGCACCAGTCCATAAAGTCACTAATTTATAGTCTCTGTCATGTTGGTAGATGCAGACTACTTGGTTAGGGTCCGCGCGACTATCTTAACCAGTGGTTGGATACTCTGTGTGACATGGTTCAGAATCGATCACAATGGTGTAGGTGTATACACTCTTTGTTTTCCCTTAAACCGTAAGATTAAAATTACTTCATACCTTTGTTTCTACGAGCTAATTCCTTCTCCCTGTATTATGTCCTCATATGAAATCTTTTCCTACTACCATTGAAGTAACTGCTTCTATGAAAATGGTGTTCATCTTGTTGTGCTAATGAGGTGTGGCAGCTTAGACTGATGCATATATGTGCCTAATCCTACGTTTTAGCTGACTAACTTTTAATTTTATTTAGTGTTAAGTTACGATATCGCGTAAGGTAGGGACACTTAAACCTTCGTATTTCACAACAGCAGTGGTTTATCTGTTCTCAACACTTGTGAAGGAACTAAGATCTAGTTCGTAGTCAGATCTTGGGGACTTTTCGATTACCGAATAAACAACTCAGAGACCAAAGGTTTAAACGTAATTCCAAACCAGTTGAATTTACTAACATCAACAGGATACTATGAACCTGGAAACCAAGGTTTGTATACAGGACCTATATAGCTAGAAACCAGTCACGTTGAAATATGTACTTATAAACTAGGACAGGATCGTATGCCATAAACAAATGTCAGGACCAATTTTAAACTTGGAGGAATCTTAATGAGTCCACTTAAGATGGGTTCATTATATGATAAATATCTAATACTTCAGGTCGCTTTATTTGTACAAACTATCAGATATTGCAACAACTGGTTGCCTTTTTTTTGTTCTTGGTTAAAATGTTCTTAGCGTACAAGAGAATTTGAGAATTTACACTGTATATAGCCTACTACTCGCACATTCGATTTATAATAGGCCTTTGTGGTCGATGGCAATAACGATCCCTTAGATTATCAATACGAATTATTTTTCGAAGGTTAGTGCTCAGAATTTGGAATTTCGACTGGTCGTTTCTGTCAAAGATTTGATGTCATTTGTTGCTGATAGAAATCAAAAATCACCAAACCTATGTCAATTATCCAGAATTTGCATGGCATTCCAATACTGTGCAAGAAAGGAGTATGCACTTAAAAGTTATCTAAAATTTAAAATCATAACAGGAAAAAGCATACGCACGTATCTGAATTGTAAACACAATGCACTATAGAAAAAAAGTCTAAATTTATAACTCTTACGTTGAAGAACGAGACCAATTAACAGAGTAATATATAACTATATGATGAGATTTAGGAGAGATAGTAGACTTTCCGATTGCTGTATCTAAACGAGAAGGATATGAAGCTTCCCATGAACAAAGTGGTTTAATAGTACATTCATTCATTACATTCTTTTCTTTTCCATACGAATGCAATCCTAACTCTTCTGTGAGTTCACGAAATGCGGTGTCCTGTGGTTAGCAACACAAATAAAGGGTTACGCCATAATTATATCACTATACAATCATCAGCAGCACAGATAACTAATATTTTCGTTCTATCTAAAAGTTTTTTAGAATACTGTAGATGAGTCATCATCTATATCGACAGGTTATTCGTGAGAATGTTATGTCATAAAATAGTCCGTATTATTCGTTACGTAACCCTACTTTCTATAGGTTAACACCAATGAATTCTAGGAAACTAAATATTTTTTGATCAATAAGAGAACTGTATCAACTATTCTGAAGTCAAGTATCTATTTTAACATCTTTCACTTGAGCGTTTGAACATTTGGTACAGACCAAATGTTGAATAGTTTTGAACAGAGCACTGAAAAGCCTCGTTATTGAAGAATATTTAGGGATCTACTAAATAAACTCCCAATATTGATTAAAAATGTTTCACATATGCCTATTCAGAAACCCTGTATAGTCAATGTACACACGTTTGGGGATAAAAAGTAAGTTAAAATATTCTGACACAGTTGTTGGCATTCTTTAATAGGTTTTTAAGGTGAGAAATTCGGTTTAAATGAGAGGTAACCGCCAAGATGAACTGTTAATTTTTGTTAGATCTGCCCAAGTTACCACAGACTGCAATCGGGACGCGAACAAATAAATTAGTTCCTTTGACAGATGTTATAACGCTAGTTAGGAATCTAAATATGTAGGTCATGAATTTAAATACAGAAAATAACTAAACAGGCATTCGCAAGTTCAAAAGTGGATGCTTCTCAAAGCAGGACTGAAGCAGATTATAAATTATCTTCTAATAGCAGCAACACTACACAAAGGATGAGAAACAGCTAACCAAGAATTCTTTGGGTTACTGAATCTAAATTAAGAATGATACAATCTCCTATACAAAGTGGACGTGCGGAGACACCTGTACAAATACTAGTGGATACAGTCGTAGAGATCCCATTCTCTAGCTGGATACTTTTTGAGACTAGTAGAATAAATGAATTGTGAGATATCTGGAAACCCAGTTTTTCTAAAGAACACTGCACTGAGACATTACTACATCGAGTTCTATTGAAGCAAAAATATGGTCGTTTCCTAATAAGACCTATGGCTTAACAAAAATCAATTAAAGAAACACACCTGAATAGGTTCATTAGCTTCACAATGACCTCCAGGAGGTACCCAGACACCCGGATAAGATCGCATATGCCACGGTCTGCGAGTGAGAAACACACCATCTAGTCCAGATAAATGCAGAAGGCAGGAGCAAGCCACAGGAATCCATTTGGGACAAGATTTCCCATCTGAGTTTAGGAAGCGTCGATTAGACATAGCGAAAGGGCAAACACGTGGACGCTACAAAAAACGAAACTCTCTTATCCCACAAAAGTTAGTGAAAATATAAGGAAAATGAATGCAGTGAAAGCGTATCATTAACAGTTAGCCCAGTTATTACATATTGATTGAACTTTATTTTATCTAATCAATTACGTGCTTACAGTTGATTTGGGACTACTTTACGTTAACCCTAAGATTGATCATAGGAAACAAATTAGTATAGTGCGTCAACCGCTCTCTCGTGAATTTCATCAGTCATGGTAGGTAGGTGACTGACGAGATTTCGGCAAGGCCTTAGAAGGCTTATTTGGCTTCTGTGAGCTTTTGCGCAGTTAAACTAAGATATGGGGTCAGACCATGAACTCATGGACTGTTAGACTGAGCCGTGTTGGTAAAGGCACACCATATAGTTGAGGTTCGTGAGATAACTGCGATCAGTCGTCAGACTCGGGTGACACCTTAAAACTGGTCATTGATTTATGTCTCTTTAGATCTTGAACTTTAGATTGTCGAGAAATTTACATTCCTCAAATCCATCCACTCTTCTCAAACTATATTCCAAAACGTTTAGTCTTTAGTGATTCATGAGAGATTATTCTAACTTTTGGACAGACAAACTAAGATAGCCTATTCGGAGTATGATGTACACAAATGTTTATCCTTGTTAATTACCCATTTACAACGTTTAATCTTGATAATGTGAGTATATCTGTTTATCGCTTACTCCATCCGTTACCTATCTTAGCTTGCTTTTATGTATCTGATTATAAATGCTGAATTACCAGAATTGAGTGAGCAACGTTGTCTATCTCCGTGCTCATCCTATTTCTAGGCACATGAATGTCTGAAATGAATCCTTACAATACATTTCGTATCCGGCTTTTATTACAACCGCTACATAATGAGGTTAGGTCAAGCACGACGTACGAAATTAGGCAGGGGATTTACGATTCAAGGTCTATTCATTGACGTCACTTATGAAGTCAACTCGATGCTACGCACTTTTTTGTCAGAAACAGTTTGTTCACAACGTTTGATTCAAAAGACAAAAACAGCGCAGAAAGTATTGAGCAAGTGAATCAATAAATATTATTTAATAAGCCAATATGTATGTGTTAGATGAAGTCATTGAATGCTTTAAGCAATGTTTAAGCGGGACGGAGAGATAAGAGCCTAAACACGTATTCGATCATATACATTCACTTTTGCATGCATGCACATACAGACAAAAGTATAAGTGAATCATTGCGGGTTAAAATAACGGTTTACACAAAAATCAGACTGACTCAAACGCTTAGTTCCTTTGAACATGCAAAAACGTGTGTATGGGAAAAGCACTATAAATCTTTCTCACTATAATTGACACTATTATTATCTTGACTCCTCTGATATTCATCTTGTTAATTCTATTGTGGTGATATGGCACGGCGACTTGAGCTTAAGACCTTCTTTACCAAGCTTTACGTTAATCATGGCAATGTTCTTAGTAAGATTATTGGGATATGTTATTATTTATTTATTTATTTAATCACATATATATTGGTACAAAGGGCACCGGATACATATGCGCCACACAAAATAATGAGAATGGGAGAAGGAAGATGTGTATATATAAAAGAAGGAAAAAAAGAAAAGGAGAAGAGTAATGATGGGGGAAACTGAAATGTACAACCAGAAGAGCTCAGTTAGGAAAGTTATAGCCATTCTTTATGAAGAAAGTAGAAGAAGGTTACAGCAGGATCGCCACTGGCTTCTATTCTCAGCCATATCTGATAACGTCTCTAGCCACTGTGTTGCACCATCTCTCGGACCCCAGCCAGGGAGTCGTGAAGGACCAACAGAAGCTAGCCCTTTGCAGCTTTCTTTCATACCACGACACCATGCCATACACTGACTTCCTCTCCGCTTTTTCCAACCAGTCCCAGAGTCGGCAAATAATGCACGACGTGGAATTCTCTAAGACGACATTCGTAAAACATGTCCAAGCCACCGCAGTCGGTGTTTCAAGATGGTGACACTTATTGAATTATCGTCTCTGCGCCCGAACGCACGATATGATAACTATACGAAATGTTTAAAGTGGCTGGTCCTGTAGATTTTACTCTATTTTACTGGATTCCAACCGTTATTTGTGTCTATAGCTTGTTATTTATATCTCCTTAATTACTAGGATAGACAAGTGAATTCGCAGTTAGGATAAATCTTTAAGATACAATATCAGCAAACGGGCCACAAAGCTATAACATTTTAAGTTAATAAAATACACCTTATCCTACAGTTTCACAACACAAACGTGTGATGTTAAATCTAATAATCATTTCCCATGGTGTTTGTGTTTCAGGGCTTTAGGAGTAAATATAAATTGTGCTTGGAAACTTTTTTCGGGTGAGAAACCGAACGAAACATGTTAAAACGTTTGGTACATGAATATATTGAGGAAATATAGTCAAAACAGGAACCTCGAACTTATAAAACTTATGATAAAGTGATCGACGTAGAAACAACATATTTACTTCAGTCATATGAAAAATCTCTGGGCCATTTTATTTAGTTTGATAGTTACAGTGTAGTAAACGAAGAACCAGGTACCATAAACCAAAACTCACAGAGCCTTTGTAAAATACGAAAATTATACATTGAATACATCATTCTCATATCTTCCTTCAGTTGACCTTTAAACACTTTATCAGCTTTTCAATTCTGCTGTTATTCCGTCTGCTGTTTTCCTTCCACTTTTTTTTATTTCAATCTTCTGCTGGTACGCATCCCACTTCAAATTTCTGCCACATACTACTAACGTTTGTCCGCATCAGTAGCACACACTACAAAAGTAGGTATTTTTCTTACGAAAAAAAATATAACTCCTAGAGGATGTGACGTAAATGAATTTGTGGTGTTTTCTACTTGCATATAAAAACTCGATTAACAAATGGACAGAAAGATATGTACTTAGTACCAAATTATACGATTCACCCACAGAACTATTTTGACATGAATTCCACGGTTTTGTAAGAAAGGTTTTAATGGATTCTATTCATTACGAATATTTTGGACGTAAGAATGCTCAAAATCCAACATAATATTCGCAAAAGCTACTGAGGAAGACATATAATGCTTGAGACATTTAAAACATATAGTCCCGATAGCCATTTCAGTACCATAAGGTGACTAATAACTTCAGTGATAAACTATAATCTACAAAAAATTTAGCTACTGCATGACTTTTCGTATGCATAAATTAGCAGTTTAAATGTTGCAAACACCTAAATGTTTTGATCTATCTTTTTCGTTCTGACCAGTTATGACTGCAACTACTCATCATAATAACCTCGGGCTATTTGCGTTATTGCACACATGTTTATAAAATCCAAAGAAAGATTGTTACTGGCACATTTGCTTAAACTGCTTTCTGGAAAGCGGTACAGGAATAAATTTGAGCGGTTTGAAAAAATATCTTCCCGATAATAAATCTCACATACCATATTAAAATAAAACGTTAATAACATAAAGTAAACTAACACATAAAGGTATGTCTATACATTCGAATCCCAAGCAATCAGCACCAACAACTAGATCACATGAGTCCTGTCTGATTCTTATGGTTGTTTCATCTTCAAAACCAAGGGCATCCATTATTGACTAGGGATATTAAGAAAATCGGCATATATGTCTCAAATACCTCTTGAAATTCTAACCGTCTTTGAAACTTCGAGGAGTAAACATAAACCATACTAAAGGTTGTCTTCCTTGCGCTGGCACGATTTGAATAAAATAAAGGATCTTCAAAATACCTCGTTTAATTAATTTTGTAAGTGCTTCATGAGTAAACACATATGTTTTTTACATACATCCAGACAGTTCGAAATATGGTGAGAAAAAGCAGCACAACTCGAGAAAACTAGAGGCAAAATCATATCAAGTACTACAACGTACTTGGACGAATGGCTGAAGTGTAATTTACAGACGAACCAATCAGATTTAGGGTTGCCAGCCTTGAACTTTTGGCGCGAGATTCATCCACTCATTCTGTAGAGGAGGGCTTCTTCATCATTTTCCAGTGCGTTTACTCTTTGTTGCCCTGCAATAGAAAAACAAACTCGCATTAGAAACGTCGCATGAAACGATTATTATAACCATTACAAGGTTCATGAATAGTTTGACACTTAATTGCTTCAATTACAATTTATAAACAACTACCAACACCTATGTTCATCACTACCATAATAGGGGAGGCGAGTCATATGTAAATTATTTTACAGCTTGTTTTTGCCTGAAACTATAGTTTCGGTCCAATTTTTGACTCGATAAATGACGAATTTCACTCACCTGAGTTTGTATTGTTACAAATTACCAAATAAGGCTGACTAAACATTCATTCAGGTTGTCAGCTCAAAATACGTCAGGCAACCAATAGACTGAAATAAATGCCATGTAACACGCATAAATATTACAAAAATTAACATGTGACGGAAAAATGCTGTGATTAGCCGATAAAAAACGACATTAAAAATCCGCGACAACATGTAACGTATGAGCGAGAATCAATGACATGACTTTTCGACCATGCCTAGAGGAGTTGAAATTATCATGCATGATATAGTAACAGATTCTATTTTCTTTCTATTGCAGGGCGACCAAACATAAACCCTTTGGAGGAAGAAAAGCAAGCCCTATGTACACTAAGCTTACAGGATGACTCATAAGACTACTTTGTGAACTGACTTTTCCCGCTGTACTCTCGCGCACCGCGCTTTTTGATTTTCAAACAAAGAGGCTCGTGATTCCCACTGTGTTCTCTCTTGGTGTGAAGTCCTCGTTTAACATTGTGTGCTGTGCTGTTTTTCAAATCTGTCCTGCTGTTTTCTAGCCTCTGATTCTACGTGTTACAACTCGGCATTATAGCTGATGTCGTGATGAAAACGTTAAACATTTTATTCAATCTTAACGTTCAACTGTAAATTCTAATCCTAGTTCCTTTCACTGATTTATAGCCCTCATTTAACCCTAGTAAGCAGGACATTTTCAAGGTCATTTTGGCATTGCTCAAAAGTTATCCATAAATTATAGTCTCACCGTCAACTGACAAGCAATTTGTTCTGGGCTTGTGGACTTTTTTGGAGTTTCCTCGTAAATTCTCTGTTTTGGAAGACAAGGAAAGTGATAATATATCATAAAAAAATTTAACAGAAAGTAATTTGAAAGCTGTAATCAAGTCACTTCTAGTTCTTTGATATGACAATGGGAATAGGTCTAGTTTGGTCAGTCGAGCATGATACGAGAGCTTCGCTGTCCCGAGAATCAGCTTAATTGAGCTCCTTTGGACCTTTTTCAACAAGTTAATGTCTCTTTTTAGGTAGGAGCTAGCCGCTTCTAACTCCGCCTGTAGTCCCTCCGTGGGTTACTGCCGGTCCCAAGCCCGGATAAAGGAGGAGGGTTAAGTATGGGGTTAGCGACCCCATCCCATAGAAAACTAACTCGCTAAAAAACGCTCACCAGAAAAGTTATTCAAACCATTTAACCTCTGCCCCGGGAGTTAGAAGGGCTTCATGTAGAAGAGTTATAACGCTCATGGTGAAAGCCGAGTTCCTTCGGAAGCCACGAGGTCTACGCCCCTTCTGACAGCCAGAGCAACCAATCATCTAGGCACATGAAATGCTCGTACAGTGTGGCAGACCGGGAGAGTCTTTCAAATTGCTGCAGAAATGAAAATAATACAACCTGGAGATGCTTGAGATCAATGAAACACATCCGACACAGGTTGAACAACGACTATCTTCAGGGGAGCCTCTGTTATACTCCAGCTATGAAGAGGAAAATGCCCTACATACACGAGGAGTTGCATTGGTGCTTTCCAGACAAGCACAAGAAGCATGTGGGATTTAATTTGTCCTACATATATACTGCTAGAACTGTAAACGCGATACTGGCGATACCAGAGTCTATGTGAAGGCTATAGTCAGAACAAGGACAGCCTGGCTTTAAACTTTATCTGTATTTAAACATGAAAACAATTAGATTAGTACAATAATTAAAGAATTACTGTCATTTAGTGAAACGCACAAACATACCGACCAGTATTGCGTGTCTTATCGAAATAAATAAAATTTATGAGTCACATTATTATAATAGGACAATAATGTCTTTCGATTGGTAGGTCACATGCAACAGGGATATTTTACAGACACATCAGACCAGATCAACGTGGTGGCAGCCTTAGCAACGATTTGATTGGTCGGTTATGGACACAACTAACAATGCGCTTAAGGGATGGGAATCTCATGGACCAAGGATCATCAAAGCCTTCTGCAAAACAAAGAGGGAGGGCATCACAATGAACGTCATCCAATGCTATGCATCTACCAACGATTACAATAATGACGTTAAAGATCAATTCTACTGTAGTCTGCAGTCAATCGTCGAGAAGTGCCCAACAAAGGACCTGACCATTCTGATGGGAGATTTAAATGCCAAGATTGGAGTGAATATGAAGACATCATGGGACGACATGGACTAGGAGAAAAGAACGAAAATGGTGAGAGATTTGCAAATCTATGTGCCTTCAACAAGCTGGTCATAAGTGGTACTATATTCCCACATAAACGCATTCACAAAGCCACATGGACTTCACCGGATCACATTACGCAGAACCAAATTGACCATATCTTCATCAACAAAAAGTTCAGGAGAACGATGGAGGATGTGAGAACCAGGAGAGGAGCTGATATAGCATCAGATCATCATTTTCTGGTCGCCAAGATGAAATTAAAATTTAAGAAGCACTGGACATCAGGGCGGACAACATCACAAAAGTTTAATACGACTTTTCTTCGGAATACTGACAAACTCAAGATAGCCCTCAACAATAAGTTCCGGGCCTTTCATGAGCTACTCAATGGAGAGGGAACTACTATGGAGAGCAACTGGAAAGGTATCAAGGAGGCAATCATTTCAACATGTCTGGAGGTTATGGGCCACAAGAAGCACCATCACAAGGAATGGATCACTGTTGGTACATTGGATAAGGTTGAAGAAAGGAGGAACAAGAAGGCGGCGATCAATACCAGCCGAACAAGAGCAGAAAAAGCCAAGGCACAAGCCAAATACACAGAAGTAAACAGGCAAGTGAAGAGGAGCATCAGAACCGACAGACGTGAATATGTGGAAGACTTAGCAATGACAGCGGAAAAGGCTGTAGGATAACGAAACATGAAACAACTGTATGACACAAACAAAGAAACTCGCTGGAAATTACAGTAAGCCAGAATGACCGGTAAAAAGCAGGGAGGGTAAGGTGATCACCAACATTGAAGAACAACAAAACAGGTGGGTAGAACACTTCAAAGAACTCTTGAATCAACCAGCTCCATTGAACCCACCTAACATCGAAGCGGCACCCACTGACCACAGATGTTTATTAACAGTTGTTTACGCAAAATACTTCGGATCCGTTGGCCAAACTCTATCAGCAACAACCTACTGAGGGTGAGAACAAACCAGATTTCACTCGGCGAAGGAAGAAATTAGGAAGAAGCACTGGAAATGGATAGGACACACATTGAGGAAATCACCCAACTGCTTCACAAGACAAGCCGAGAAATGGAGACAGAGATGAGAAGAATTAACAAAAGTTGGATACGACTAGGGAGGGAGGGCCATGACAGAGTGGGTTGGAGAATTCTGGTCGGCGGCCTATGCTCCATTGTGAGTAACAGGCGTAAGTAATTAAGTGGCCGCTTTTATGCAGTACTGAAGTTTAGGACGAACGGATGCTGTGTACAAAGTCAAAAAGGTTTTATCATCAACATGGCCCAATGTGTTCACCATTAGGTTCTAAGACCTATGGCAGCTATTGCACAAGAGTGTGCTGTAGTATTTAAGTATTGGCTAACGATGATTGCTTGGTAATTAAGTCTGGACAACTGGTAGCCCAGTGTTTTTCACCGTGTAGGTACCTTGGTGATCAATATACATCATAATGCACTTGTAAGCATCTGCAGGCTACCGCCATATTTGAGACCATCAAGATAATTTCTCCAGGTTATTTTGATGCTATAAACTACCACCTTCACGTCTTGTCGCTCTCCATATCTTGACATCGTGAGAATATGACGGAACCGATGATGATAGGAGAATAGGAAGGTCATTTGCACACAAGATGAACGACACTGGCCCCCAAGTTTTACCCTGAAGTACTCCGCTAAGTACGGTTTCCTAGCTAGACAAAGTTACGTTCACCCGTATTCTTTGTTGACGCCCAACTGGGAAGTCTTTCATCCATAATAATAGGTTGCCTCCAACCCCTACATTGCCTAACTTATGTAACAGCCAGTTGAGAGGAACTTTGTCGCAAGCTGTGCTTAAGTTAATGTAGGCTATGTATATAGGTAACTTCTGGTCCTTAAGAGCACACCAGCTTTCACGAGCCATTAATAAGTTAGTGAAACAGGAATAATGTATTCTAAAACCATGCTGATCCGGTTTGCAAATGCCTTTATTTTGATTTATCGCCCGAGCTTGTAAGTGTAGTACAGTTCAACTTTTGGGGTGTAAATAATCAAGCATCTGCAACAAAATATTCATTGGGAGGATAAAAACTAGCTACGGCATCTAGGAATCATGAGGATCAAACGAAGCCTATACTAAAACTCGTCAGACCATATTTCCATGTTGGCTTAATTCCTCCTCTCTTACTCAAGCGATATATGGTTTGAAATCATTTTACAGTACTTTTGGTTGGGCACGAGCGTAAGATAAAGGTACGCTTTTGATTGAAATTATCTCTGTTTTGCTACCAGCAACAATCTGTTGGCTTCACTCGCAAATGAAAACTACTTCTTTCATCAGATTTCAGTATAAATCCAGGTGTGCATCGAATTAGGACCAGTTAAGAAGAATAACGGTGTGACAGTAACGAAAATATTTGCGGACAATATTATAGTGTCTTAAATTATGTGGGTTTCCTCACAACCTAAAGTCGAAGAATCAATGGCAAAACATATTGACAGTCTTCGGAATTATTATTCTAAAGAAAACGAGGCTGTTTTGCAATATATCGATAGACTGAACCATCAAACATGTCCCCGAACAGTTAGTATCTATTCTACCTACAGTAATGATGATAGAGAAGAGTGTGGGATCATCGATGCTACTGTGTGAGTACTCCTTCTGGATATTGGAGATATCCGACAATGTTTTTATGGAATCGTGAGAATTAATCATATATACAACCTGAAGAATTGACCGATTTTTATAAATCATATGTAACAGTGCTGTTATCAAGACTTTCGTAATAGACTGTGAGTAAGATTATCCAAACAACTTATCAACAAGCCAATATTATGTTGAGCGATTTTTAGTGGTTGCTCTGCCTTCGGAATATAGTAAAATCCGTGCAAAATCACACAGAAGGAATATATCTGGATGGATCTATAGTGACCGAGACGACCAGATGAGAATGCCTGTAATACAGTTAAGGATGCACAAGTATTCGGAGTTTAACAACGTTTTAACGCGTAACACCATTATGATCAAGGTATGCCAAGTCAGTCGAATCAGAAGTCAGGAATGAGGATATTCGAAGATATATTTGAAAAGCTATCAATATTTCAAGAAGCGTTTGGTCTGTGCTGGCTAACGGTTGTAGATGATGCGTATCAGGGCGTCAACACTCGTGATTTGGCGTGTGTGCGTGACCAAGTGCCCTCAGCCATATGTGTCCGGCAAAACTAACGAGGTCATCATCAATGTCAAAGACACAGAACTATTTAATTGGGGGACTTTTTGCAGCTTCATAGTTGTTTCGTAGAGATTGTTGACGATGAGTACCTTAGAGTTGAACAGGAATAGTGTGTGTTGTCTAACTTACGTCAAAATCGCATCTCGTGATTGGTACTTATTCTGAATTACCCTATGGTGTCAGACCAATGAGGCTTTTTTGTTGAGTGTATAGAATAAATAAAATTTCACAAGAGGGGTTTTATATTTTAGGTTTATCATGTCAGAGGAATACAGAGTACGGTCACACTACCATACGAGTAGATCAAATCCGTGTATTCATTATTGTGCGACAGGTTTCCTTGACTCCGTAGATATTAAGCATATAATTTAACGTTCACTGATCAGTCCTTTAACTTGTAACCGGTCTGCTTTGATGAATGATCTAGATAGTACCCTTCCTGTTAGTAAATATCTTAGGGTCGCCCATTATCTAGTTCGAAGGAGCGCATAACAGTTGGCAAAAGAGTGTATCCTAGTCACATAGCATCCATCATTCGGTACTGAACCGGCTCTTTGTTCAGTGCTTCCAGTAAAATCGAAAAGGATTTACACCTTAATCAAATAATATTTCGATCACTACTTTTTGAACTCTTTCGGTCCTCTATATTTTTCTTGGATTAGACGGCATGGTGAGTTTTTGTTGTGATTTCAAGTAAATAGGTAAAACATCCTGAACATTTTTGCGGATCCTTTGATCTAGAGCATTGTTAGAAATACTGTTTGGTAGTCTGTACACTTGAAAACAAAACTGAAAATGTGATAGTGTCAAACAATTGTGAGCGATACGTTCTTACTTATCTGATGTTTGGCTTACGTAAGAGATAAAACTGAGGCTAAAAATGCACCTTTGTGTATAGAATCGAACTACTAAGACAAAGCATTGGATAATTGCCCCCAAATAACTAAGAAGCCGACCCACAATTCGCATTCCATACATCTATCCTCCTATTAGTCTCGGAGATTTGTACTAATGATGCTATCAGTGAAAATGATTTAAAGACCATCAAGTGTTATTTAATTATATCGAGTTATCTCGGTTTAATGCTAACTTGTTGGCTTTAATTAGATCTTAAATGTTCGCCCTTCGTCAGTCGTTGCAAGCTATACAAATCAGATCACCATCTTTATTATTTTATTGTTTCATGGACATTTATTTTGGTAAAGTTTTTGTCGTTTGATCTGGTCAGCAAGTATTGTTCGGGATTAGTGTTGCGATTAAAACTTAGTTTATGATCTGTCAGTCTTGTGTTGAAAGTTTTGATAATCGGCACGTAGTTCCGCAATCCCAGTATCTAGAAATAATCTTACTCATGAGACCGGTAGCTACAAACCACACCGACATCATCCTAAGTTTCAGTTGTTGACCTTCAGTTAAACTATCCTCGACGGTTGTTAGTTGATATGGTCTCTAACTTCTGCTTTAGTTTCTGTTTTTTTTTTCAGTACTAGTTCAACGGTTTGTTTCTGTCTACTAAACGTAGTTCACGTGCCTAATGGTTACTTTGTGTACCAAATAGTGTCTGAAGCCTATCGCCTGAACGAAACCACAACCTATGAACAGTTGGGGTTTGTTTTTGCTTCCTACACACGACGATGTCTGTGTGTGCTTTGGCTTAAGAGTGGATGACTGTGGGTTCATTGAGCAACCCCAATGACAATAATATAATCGAGCTGTCCATTGCCTTATCGGATTAATGTGATAATGGGGCTATGGAAAATGAACTTAATTGTAGTGGCCAATCGGTGTTTATTTAGCTGGGTCACATGACATTAAACATTCGGAAGGTAGTATACTACAATTTGTGGAACATTTGTAGTTATAGAGAGCATTAATATGCAGATTTACAATAACCTACTAAGGAAGTAGATAAAGATCAGTTTAGCTGAGAATCTTTGCTGCCGACCAAAGATTTTTGGAGTTATAGACTAGTCGAAAATTGGTGCAAACCATTCCCTGAGTGTATTTACTGGGCTAGTCCACAGCAACATAGGACCTAATAACCTAGTTTCTCATTGTAAAGTAACTGTTACAGAGACTATTGGTGTAGAAAAAAGAAAGTCGGATTTGAGATGTATAGCAGGAAACAGAGAAGCTTGTGATGGGTTTGGCAGTTTGACCATACAACAAGAATCGGATTATGGAATAAAGATACAACTGTATTTCGATTGTTTGAAAGATGTTTGTGAGTGAAGCGATTTCAGGTTGCACGACAGCAATAACCACATACCAATGAGGATTGGTAATGAATATGTTGGTAAAAATCACCCCAACTACTTGAGAAGTGAAACAATTATAAGCGGAGTATTTATATGCGTTATTCCAGTAAGGTCTCAATGTTCTATGCAACAAGACGCGTATATATTAATGGATAGAAAATCTGGTTAGACATCAATCGATACTGGTTTAGCTCATCAGCTGGGAACCATAAAAGTTGAAGAAGACTTCATGATAATTAAAAGTATTCAAATTGTTGTGCTAAGAAATCCCGAAATAGTGCAATTTAAGTCAGACAGAACTAGATGGACATAAATGAATGTATTATGTGTGGAATCGGTACAAAGGAGTCTTCAGTTAGTCTGTTCGGCGATGCATTGGGTATATACTCTGTATGATTTAGAATGAGATTAACTGGTCTAAAAAGTTGATGATGCCTATCAACGCTCAGAGTGTCTACATGCACTTTGGGGATGCAAAAGTATATAGGTACAGTATCGAGGAAGTGCCTGTACCCATGGTCCAGTCTCACAAGGATATTGGAGTGACAGTGAGCCATGATCTTGAGACCACCAATATCCACCACATTTTTCAAATCTGAATTTCTGTTTTTAGTCCCAAACAATCGACTGCTTAGGCGATCCTCCTCAGTCTTTGATACCCGAGGAGGGGTTGTTCTTTCCTCACGTTTTTGAAAGTATTTTTGGCCATGCGCGTGGTTGACTTGGGACCAAACTTTCGGTTATGCCAAATGAACTGTTCAAACCGTTTGAACATCTGTGACCTAGGGCGCGGTTGTCGTGGTCACCTCAGCACTATAGGTACCTAGAATCCAACTACTTTTCATCCGAAGGATTACCACAAACCACAAAAAAGTGAAAAATATACACCAGCAAATATTTGAACATTAATAGAGTACAATGAGAGGCATTTGAGTTTTTCATATATGAAATCTGGTTTCAGAAGAAACTTGCAATGACTTCAAACAACAGGTAAACAATAATGAATTAAGCATTGCGATACGGCTTATTCAAAAAGATTTAACGTAAAGTTACATTAGCCTTGACATTGTTTGTTTTAAACTATAGACAAAACAGAGTGTATTAAAGCTTATTAAAACAAAAATAACTGTCACTTTATTTTCAAACATTTTTAGTGGCCGATTAACTAGAAAAATAAGATAATCTTGAAATTGAACGTGAAAAGTTCGTCTAATATAAGATTTGGGGCAACTATCTCACATATGGCTTCGACCAATTAGCGTTCGACTTATCTAATTCATGGCCACATCAAACGGGAGATGTCGTCCAATCACAATTTTGACCATACTAGTATATAAAGTCTGATTTCGTTGCCTTATCTGTTGTTCACAGTTATGGCACGCACGAAGCAGACTGCTCGCAAAAGTACGGGCGGGAAGGCTCCAAGGAAGCAACTAGCCACTAAAGCTGCGCGCAAAAGTGCTCCAGCTACAGGTGGTGTCAAAAAACCACATCGTTATCGTCCAGGCACAGTAGCCTTACGTGAAATTCGTCGTTACCAAAAGTCAACTGAGCTGCTCATCCGTAAACTGCCTTTCCAGCGTTTGGTCCGGGAGATTGCCCAAGACTTTAAGACCGATTTACGTTTCCAAAGCTCAGCAGTTTCTGCCCTACAGGAGGCAAGCGAAGCTTATCTCGTTGGCCTTTTCGAGGACACTAACTTGTGTGCCATCCATGCCAAACGTGTAACTATCATGCCAAAGGATATCCAACTGGCTCGTCGAATTCGTGGTGAACGAGCCTAGGCCGACCTATGGAAAGACCGACCTGTGAACGCCAAACGGCCCTTTTTAGGGCCACACAACTTGATTTTGTATCCCTTTTCTATTCACTGGTACATCATAAGGAGATCGGGGGTCTAATCGACTAGTTATTTCGTTAAACGCGATCGTGACTTGCTTGTTCTGTTCGTTTGGTGCTAGCCTGACTTGGTTATGTTTAGATAGCTTAACAGTAAGACAACTGATTGCAAGTCTATTGTTTATACCAGCAGTACGAATTTAAAGGGAAATATAGCACGTCATAGTGCATGATTTCTGGATAGGTTTGAGACAGGCTTCGTTTACTACATAGGGTCATGCGTCCGGTAGAGTTGCGTTTCGAAATTAAGTTTTTTGGTAGGAAGGCATCGGGCCATTGTAGTTCGGCTTTCCTGAGTTATCTTAGAATACAACCATGAACAGTCGAGGGTATACGACTGCTGCTTAGTTTCTTATATTGTCTCACGGTCCTTAAGATTAGTGACTAGATTTCTTTCATCAGTGGCTTCGATCAATGTTACCATTAAGGTGCGATATACAATCCTCAGCACGATGTATTGTCTTACAAATAAAGTAGGGTAGAGGTAAGAGTTGGTAAAAGTATCACAATCTTTCCAGTTATGTACGTTATTGAATCGATCAGCTCTAACCTGCTGGTCATGTCGTTGAGCTGCTTAGTCAATGGCCAAGTGCTAACAGGATATACAAGGAGGAAGATAAAAAATAAAGGGATCTCAGTATATGCAAGACTAGATGTCTGTTCACATCCATATGAATTTCGACCTCAAGATTCTTTACACCCCGTTAATTGCTCCAGCACTCCACAATGGCTCGTTACCTGCGTGTTGACTTAGTAGTAACTGCATGGTCTTTAAAATAGCTGTAGCAGACCGCTGACATTACCCAGTGGTGAGAAGGGGATTTCATTTTATGACCATACGATTATTACATAGCGTACTATCACACAAGGGTCAAAGAATACTTATGCAAATATGGGCTGTTTAATTCAAATCAGCCGCTGGAGTTGCTCCAACAATCCCCCCACGCGACTGAAAAGTCGATGCCAGCATTTGGCGCACTCCAATCATATTTCTACAATAGGTTACGGAAACCGAGCGTCTACCAGGCCGTATAACCATACACTTAGCAAGCATTATGCCGCGAATAAACCCTACACTGAGTAGACATTATTGTTGAAGAGGCGGTAGCGAGCCCAACCCATCGTCAGCCATATATTGCAGGATCTCTCGCTGAATGTATACGCTATCTTCAGGGAACTGCGCTAACCTGTGTGGGGGGCTTCTAGCATGCATAATAAGTGTAGAAAACCTTATGCAAATAAGTCCTACTAAACTAACGCTTATTTACTCCGCAACCGTATAATCGAGTGCGAAGCTACACTAGACTGCTCTATCTGGCTTCGCTTATGTTTCGAGCAAGGCATTTATCCTACTCACCGGGGATGGTGTATACACTGCCTATAAATCCCCAGCACGTATCATAGTCAAGAGCTTCTCGACTCAGCTTTGACCAAATGTATCGAATATATCCATCTCGAATGTTCTTTCAAAGAAATAAATTACGCTACAATACAGATGTAACCAAATTAATGACAAGTTATTTCATGGTGTTTGCATGATAACCGAATTCAGAAATAACAAGATCACTCACTACATACCACTTCTGTCTTACTCTTACTCCCCACACAAATATTACCGCATTATGACGAAAACAAACTCTCAAAAGAGTCAATACCTTTACACTTTATTACGGTTAACACAGTAAAAGACTCATGAAACAAGGAAAGTCCTCATAACTTATTAGATTCATAACTCCACCATCTGGTGATCTCGATCGTGTTTCGCAACATCCGTCAGTCATTCAGCATACTTTTGTATGTTGTGATATATTTCCGAAATAAGATATTGTCGCTACCAAACATGTAGCCATTTATTATCTGAAATGACTCTGCTACTGGTGACAATTGAAAATGCTCACCTATAGAGAAAAGTAGAAATTACGTCTTTGTGAATTATCCATTATAAACTAATTGGGAAAATACCAAAATATTCTAGTAAATGCATGCATTTTGGAGCACAGTAGGTTTTTAATATTATAATAAGTACAGAGACTGAAATCCGAAATACATGAAAACAAGCTGATTCCGCGAAAAAGCGAACACATCTTCCAATACTACTTATCTTTAATTCCGATGAGATACAAAAGGTAATGTAGCAGTATATCTGTGTGTACGAAAAGTCAGTAGATATATGAAATTCAGCAGCTGCCCGGCATGAGTGTCCGCAATACAACGGTATAAAATACGAGCTACAGAATAGGAACATGGCTAGTATAAATTAAGGAACAGACTGCACACAGAACAAGTCAACGTAAAAAGGATAGTTGACCGTTCTTAATTGATTCACTCTTTCATAATTACTTCACAAAATAACCTGGAATCACAAAAAGTGAACTGGAAAAAGAAATGAAATTGTGTCAACTAGTAATTTAAGGCGTTGAATACTTGGAGGCATCATTTTTGTGAGGAACCACGTATCCTAGTCTGCGAACTATACAAAGTTGATGTAAAACCAAATAAATAAAGACAAGTAGTGATTAAAATGTGACGACTAGGGAGTGCGCAACTAATTATTAACAGTAACTTGTGATAAACATACATTGAGTCACATCACAAAGTTATATAGAAGCAGCAAGAGTCGAATCAATAGTTGTTTGAAAGTTCAAAACGTTAAGAACGAGACAGAAGAAGCTTTCATATCCAGTAGCAGTGGATCACCGATACCTCCAGGTAGGAAACTAGGCATGATTAACGATAACTGAGGAAGAAGGAATTAGTTTTCTCTAAAAGGGCTCCTAGAAAGTCGCTCGGACTAGTTCACCCGAATTCTAGCATTTGACTACTCTTAAGGAATAGGTGTGTCTACAGTCGGTTCTGCTGTTATGTTTCCAATTTCTGGGTATTGCCTTTAGGTTTTGTGTTGAGACTAAGTTCAAGGGGATGCCCAGAAGTGTTTACGATACTATATGTCATTAGGTCACCTTTAAGACGGCCGTACTCTAATAGGTAAATGTTTAGTGACTGAAGCCTTTCATAAAACATGAATAAATTTATTAAACACCAAGAAACATAAAGAACATTAGAGATTGAAACTCAATAACCCCAACGTTTCGCTTAAAAGCCTGGTCCTTGAGTATATCCTCCGGAAAAGCTAGGTGAATACTATCGGCGGGGGGGGGGTAAACGTAGGAACTAGTCACCATTAATTGTTGGAATATCTAAAAATATAATTCCCTCTTTGAAGTCCCATATTTATTCGGACATCAACTATTCTGACTGTTCGTTCTCACAAAGAATATAACTTGAAAAAGGATGAATTCCCGAAACAAAAAGCATGAAACTTTAAAACCGAATTGAAGTTTACAGTATTTGAAGATACTGTTCTTCGAGGAATCAGTCAGTCAGTCACAACGTAGAACTTCGTACGTACGTACATCAGTTCGAGTTGACATACCACATTACCACAGAGATGAAATTGTCGATTCAAATCACATAGTGGTAGAAGTAGTAAGAGTATAAGCAGTAATTGGAAACATTAGGGGTTGAAGATGTTATTCAAGGAGTATAATACAGTGAAATAAATTTAGAAAGAGAAAAAGGATAGGGACATGAAGAATCCAGAAGATTAGGATTTGGGAGAACACAAAGAGTGAATGCACCTTCGCCATTGCAAACGATTTTGAGCCATGTCATTCAAGGTCTCTAACCATCGGTTGCTATCATCTCGCGAATCCCAACCAGGTAGTGTACACCAACCAACATGGCTCAGTCCACTTGTCAGTGACTTCATGGATTTCTGCAACGTTTTCGTCTGGACAACCCTAGTTTTCTTCCAACCCACCCCTACACCATAAAACATCGCTCGTCGAGAAATGGTTCTGGTGTCAAAAACTAAAACGGCTATCTGTGAGACAAAAACAGGACATCGTCTCTGTTAGCGATAAGAACTCATTCATTCCAAAAGACTTTCACTCACAGGAATCATTAAATATAAATTCTACGAGTTGATTTTGTAGATCGACAAAAGATTGTGCTAATTTCTAAAAGGTTTTGCTAGGGCTGTTATTGTTGACATCTCTTTATTAGAACACTCATATTTATCACTCGAGAATACTAATTCATTCCAGGGACAAAGTTGATAAGTGGGAGAGAAAACCGGTCGCTATTTAAAAAGGACAGTGCTATTTTTCCTCGTTGAGTAAATTCTATTGTTTTGATCGTTATTACGTATCAAGACCACTATTTATACTTTGATTGGATTTCTTTCAGTTAAAGTATTCGATTAGAGCATCATTTTTGGTTCCTAAATTAGTTTTATCACCGGTACTCTAGAGTACCTCGTTTTTTTTTCTATTGTGTCTGTCAGTACTTTGATCCTAACTATTTACAGTTTTTCTACTTTTTGGTCAAAGATCACTGTTCCCTCCTCAAATGACTGGAAGGTGCAATAAAAGCATTTGCCAGCGTCCAGGCTGTCGATATCCGTTGACCGCGACATGCAGTGCGACGAGTACAAAGGCTGGTACCATGAAGTTCTGGAAGCTGAAACTGACCAAGCTAAACCTATTCCCACTGTCATATCGAAGAATCGGAGGCGACTTGATTACAGTTTTCAAATTGCTTAGTGATAAATTTGCACCTGATATACCCTCATTCTTCTTGCCTCCCAAAACAGAAAATTTATGAGGACACTCCAAAAAAGTTCACAAGCCCAGAACGAATTACTTGTCAGCTAACTACCGACTTCCCCATCGAATCATCAACGAGTGGAATTCATTACCTCAGCACGTGGTTGAGGCTCCATCCGTCGACTGTTTCAAAAGAAAGCTGGATCAACTGAGAGACCATCATTGCCAGGACTAACACAGGCCATCAAGCCTCCTGTCCTTTCCAAACTGAAACGTGCACAAGGTCACTGAAATTTGGGGATTTCCCCCAAAGAAGGGAAATTAGGACACTAGAAAAAAAAACAAATACTAACTGATATAGCCCTAATATACACCTGGTTTGTAATCTACAATCTTTCGTTCCGTAGAATCTCGTAATATGCAACAGCTACACTTAGGTAATATCTAGCAGAATAGATCATCAGGTCCTTCTAATTCGCAAGGAACAATGCTAAAGTTTCGTTCTACATAAAATATCACTAGCGCTCATAATTCAGCTGAAGCCTACCATAACATCCCAATCTGGACAACATAGTTTCGGAAGTAAAAAGGGATGTGGGTGCTAATGGGCCCAGCAAGTTTGAAGCTTGTTACCAAAGCAGATGACGATATGAATTTGATGCTCTAACCTTCGTCACCAGCTTACGACTACGACACTTCAAGTAGAAAATGATAAAACAAACAAGGAGATGAATAAGATAGCAGTTCCTTAAAGTCAGTGTGTCGTCAGAAAAAGCCTTATTCTATAAAATTGTCTTCGTGAAGAACACCTTCTACGATGTGGAAATGAAAGCATAAGCAACAATAGACTTGACACAATAACCTTGTAGCAACGACCAACATAACGACAATGACATAAGCAAATTTTTGATTGGACAAAGTCAACACTGAATTCTAATTGGGTGGTATGAAAATCATGTTACATCGTGGTCAGGTAATTATTATAGCGGTCAACTGAGAAGCAGCGATGTGCGTTCTCGTCTCCGTGTGGCAAGTTTGACTGCGGAATTGGTCATGAGCGTTACGGTGTCTGTCCCGTTGAAGAAGGCGAAGTCGTCTAAATCTAAGACGCCAGCTAGTCACCCGCCAGTGATCAACATGATTACAGCGGCAATTTTGGCAGTTAAGGATCGTAAGGGCAGTTCACTCGCTACTATCAAGAAATACATAGCCGCGAATTACAAGTTTGATGTTGAAAAGCAGGCAGCACATATTCGCCGTGGCATCGTGCATGGTGTTGAGAAAGGTGCTCTTATACGAGTTGGGAATAAGGGAAAGGGCGCATCTGGTAGCTTCAAAGTAGCCGAAAAAAAAGTTGTTGACGCCAAACCCAAGGTTGCTAAACCGAAAACTAAAGTGCCTTCTGCTGTTAAACCCAAATCAACTCCCAAGAAACCTAAGGAAAAGAAGGTCACTAAACCGAAAGTTAAGACTCCGAAGAAGCCTAAAGCTGCCGTGATGAAGAAGCCAGCATCTAAGAAGCCGAAGACTGCGGCTAAAAAGGTGGCACCAAAGAAGAAGTAAAGTGGTTTGATGGTGCCTGTATAGGTGCTGCTACTACGGAGAACGTGACAACGGCCCTTTTCAGGGCCAATCACCAATTGGTTTTTATTTTCGTTAGTTTGTTTATCATTATGTGTGCTATGATGGCCTACATGACGACGTGGTATGTCAGATGGATGTGTTGTCTGTCACCTGATGGAATAACGGGTTTCTCAACTGCAAAGTCGGTACGTAGTCATAAGTATGGTGTGTAGTAGTCGCTGGCAGGAATAGATCGGTTGGTTAGAGTTAGCGCGCTAAGTTCGTGACAGACTTATAAACTACGTGTCATCACATCCCGCTTATTTTTTCCGTCCTAAAAACATTCGGTCTGAATGTGGTCGCTAAACCAACTCTAAATTACGAGATTCGTAGGGGACATGCATGCTTTTAGAAAGTATTGTCTGGAATTCGGTTTTTGGTGCAATGTTTGGGGTTAGGAATTTGGATTTGTCCCTTGAAAACATCCGGTCACTCGGGACATTTTAATGGTTACAAGGATCAAAGCCATGAGTATCTTCAAGATGATATGACAATGGGGATGTAAATTAATGGGTGTTAATTATTTAAGGGATGATAATTAGGCGCGGTTATTGTGCTCACCTGCGGAGACTGAATGTTTTTCCCAAGTCGGTCAGTCAGCTACAACACAAGTATGCATCCATCCACCAGATTCATAGAAGTGGTTAATTCAGTGGTGGTAATATACAAAATATTTATATTAGGATATGGTATAGGACACATATGTGGAGCAGTTTTGAAAGAAGATGAGTGTATGCACCTGCACCATATTTTACTAATGAGAGTAGGATTTTCCGAATAACAAAAAGAACCGTTAGTGAGGAAATCTTGAAGAATGGAAACAAATAAGAGTCAGGTTAACAAACTGAGGTCACACGAAGCTCTGGAAACGATTGAAGATATACAAACGGCTGTGGAAACAGCAGGGTGATGAATAACCAGTGGGTCATCGCACTGATAGACTCTTGTAAACTCATCCCATCAGGTCCCGAACACGATGAAGGACGAAAACAAATAGGATCTAGGTTGATCAAAAGTCTGAGGAACGATCGTTAGCAGAGGTGGTTAACGAAAGCGAAAGGGACGGAAGAGACAGCAGTTGTAGATAACACAAGATAGCTTTTCAGACTAGTAAGAGAAACGGGAATCACGAAGTCGAGTGTGAGTGAGACAACACGCCAGTTTTCACGGTTAGGTTGACTAATATTTTAGCTAACATCTAGGAGTTGGATGTAATCACATCTGACCGGTCGCAATCACTGATCGTCCCATTATATAAGAAGTTCAAAATCGTCCTGTGATAACCATGGAGGGATTAGTTAAACTAATATAACATCTAAAATACTAGTCTCAATAATTATCGGGCACCTAACTAAGACTCGTGAACTGCAAACACGAGAAAATCAGACTGGCTTCAGACCTGGTTGCGGCTACATCGACCACATATTAACCATTCGTCAAATTTTAGAGTATGCTTAGACATGCTTACTGTCGTCCGACCATGATAGGTTTTCTTGTCTTCAAAGCTACATTTGACTCTGTTGACCGAGAGGTTCTGTGACAGTGTCTGTCATTGAAAGGTGTACCTCAGAAGTAGATAAACCTTGTGAAGGCTTTTTACTCGAACACTACCAGTCGAGTCAGAGCTTATGTCGAACTGTCATTTGATTTTCCAACTTCAAGTGGTGTCCGGCAAGGCTGTCCACTATCTCCATTTTTGTTTAATTCCATCTTAGACCTACTGTTGGAAATGGCACTCTTATCGACTTAATTTTCAGGAATTGATCTCCTACCAGTATGTCCACTTATCGACTTAGAATACGCAGATGATACAGTTCTATTTGGTGAAGACGCTGATAGAATGCAACAATGCCAGGATATTTGAGATGCGTTTCTCCCCCTCTAAAGGTAAATTATCGCTCCAGGACTGGCCTGCGTCAACACCTGAACTAAGGATGGGGAGTGAAGTAGTCGAACACGTGGACAATTCTGCATAACTTGGAAGCCTGACCAGCCCTAATGGGTTGGTGTCTGACGAAATCTCTGCACAGATTCAAAAAGCTCGTCTGGCTTTTGCCAATTTACGTCACCTATGGCGAAGACGAGATATCCGTCTATCAATTAAGAGACGAGTATACTGCACAACAGTTTGCTCTGTTCTGCTTTACGGCTGCGAAACCTGGCCATTAAGAGTAGAAGATACTCGTAAGTTACTAGTATTTGACCACAGATGCATTAGAAACATTTCACACATCTGCTGGGATCACCAGGTAAGTAATGGAGAGGTTAGATTCAGGGAATTAGACAATGATAGTAAACCAGTTGATGACCCGATCTTCCTATTTTGGAGAAAATTTTATCCGTTTTGGGGAAGCCGCTATATAAAATTTTGGGGATATGCCACAAAAACCCCGAAACTTCCCAGATCTGAGGAAATTTTCCAAAACGTTGGGGAAGACCATTGGAATTTGGAGAAAACGCCAAGATAGGCAGATTGGGGAGGTTGTAAATCTACATCGACTGAGGTAGTTTGACCACGTGTTATGTATGTCTGAACACCGATTATCACAGCACGCAATTCTGATTAGTGTTGGAGACAGATAGAAGAAAGTTGGCGGAGGCCAAACCAAAACGTGGCACCAGTCCATAAAGTCACTAATTTATAGTCTCTGTCATGTTGGTAGATGCAGACTACTTGGTTAGGGTCCGCGCGACTATCTTAACCAGTGGTTGGATACTCTGTGTGACATGGTTCAGAATCGATCACAATGGTGTAGGTGTATACACTCTTTGTTTTCCCTTAAACCGTAAGATTAAAATTACTTCATACCTTTGTTTCTACGAGCTAATTCCTTCTCCCTGTATTATGTCCTCATATGAAATCTTTTCCTACTACCATTGAAGTAACTGCTTCTATGAAAATGGTGTTCATCTTGTTGTGCTAATGAGGTGTGGCAGCTTAGACTGATGCATATATGTGCCTGATCCGGCGTTGTAGCTGACTGACTGAGGATCGGAATGTCATTCTTACTCTGTATACCTTGGGTTGTTTGCAAAATCATCGGTATTCTAAATAGCTACCTAAAATAATTCATATCCCTCAGAACTCATAATCGAACAAGGCTGTAATTTTAGGAAGCAGTCAATTTATTTTCGCCCTTCCACTTGATTAATGTCCTAATTTTATTTTATTGGAAGACAAAGGAATCCATTTATGTCAGTTCTTAATACCTCTATCTACTTTACAACATAACAACATGACAACTTTACTGTCACTTATTACTTTACATTTTGAATGATGGTAATATGGATCAGTGTTTTTGTTACGTTTTTATTAGCTTCCATCAACTATCTATAACTGTTGCTCGGAAATGTCTCACACATTCACCCACTGTAGGCATTATGTCGTTCGTGTGATTCATGTCTTAGTTGGTTGTAATTGAGTTTGACGTTTGTCATTATTAAGAAATCAGGGTAGATTGTGAAGTCCATAGGACTCAGTTGAGTCGTTAAAACCACATACGCACATATATTTGGTGCCCCCTTGTACCAATATTTATGTGTTCAAATAAAATAAATAAAATTCACTTACCGCTATCTATCTTTACCGATGGATTCGCGTAATCAAAGCTGTACTCATGACTTTTATCAAACTGGGTCTTCTCATTAGTAGACCTGAATGTAAGTATGAGGTATTTGTATCCTATTTTTCCTTTTAAAAGTGGTACGTGACAGTCGCATGAAAATTTATTTCGTGTATATTATTGTGGGTCATGGACTTCATATGAATATTCATACATAAAAGTTCAGATTCAGATACTATGTTTAAATTGACGGTAGCAGCTCAGTTTCTAAGTAATAAATAAAATATGTATGTGGGATTAAGTGTACTGCAGTCTGTTTTAAAGAAAACTATACCTAGAATTTTTTAGGTCCCGATTACTTTGTCAACAAATGACATGAACATGTTAATTAAAAATTATGTTGCACTGATAAACTTTCAGTTTTATATTTTTGTTTTCATATTCATTATCCAGTCTCCGATTAATCAGGTCGTTATGGACGCCTTTCGATGAGAATGAGCACAATATTGTTTTTTTACTTTCCAAAAACCCATCGTAGTAAGTATAACTTAATCAACTGGTCACACTTCAGTTAAAAGATAATTTTTCTCCTATAAGAGAATCTCATAAGTCTGCATCCTAATAATATAACGAGTGATTTAAATTCATAGCAGCAGATACTATAAGTGTTGATATTTCCAGACTGGTCTATAATCAATGAATTTTAGGTTTAGAAAAAACAACTACAAAAATTTAGACTTATAGGATGCGTTTTAAAACGCATTACTGTGTTATTATGAAGTAAAATGTAATAATAGGTTATGTTTATGCCTTTTAGTTAATAGTATTCTCACTATTAGAAGTATTTTTGAGGTAACTTTCGTTATAAAATGACGTTAGAAGGAGAATTATTGAAACCTTTTTAGCCCTAAATCTGAGTCCATTTTCATCGTGTAGCTGTAAATAATCCCTCAAAATCAATAGCTTTTTAAGTGTTCGACATTGGATGCTGACCACATTAGTTTTAGTGGACTCGTTTAGCTGAAGGCGATTGAAATATACATGTCGTCAATCCTCGTATATAATTATCGACCTAACTCGCGTTAGTAAATAAACGGAATTAAATAAGTCAAATACGAGAATGGATTTCGAATACGTATATTTCATATAATCGTTGATCCAGACAAACGATCGGAGAAAAGAAGCGAAGACATGAGAGTGAAGCGAAAAGACGCGCTGTGGAAAAGACATGTGAGGCAACTCCTTTTAACTAAGCGTGAATCAATATTTATAGTCAGCAAAAATAAGTTACAGACGTGATGAGTAAGATAGAAAATACACACACGCTTACATAAAAACAGTCAAGGCTAATAAGCTGGTGAGTAACAAGGTCCAAATGTGCTTGAGGAAAATGAGTAGATTGATCTGTTCACAAACTAGAATAACCTGTGTGCAGCGGTATATTTGTGAACGACAATCAATAGGTCAATTTATGCGTATTTACAAACCGGAACGGAAGGTCAAAGGTCATGTTTTTAGAAGTGATGGCTCGTTAAGTAGAAGTGTGTATAGAAAAAGACCTTCTGCCTGCCAATATACTCACTTCTATAGCTTTACACCTATCCAATATAAGAGAAATTTGGTTAGATGCCTCACTAGTAGAGCAAAAAAGATCTGTTCTGTTGATACTTCAAGTCAGGAACTGGAATTTATCTATAACTCACTGACAGAGATCGGCTACCCTAGTGCGTTCATTAAGAAGTACATGTATAATACAAGGAAGAAGTCGGAGATTTCAACTATTCGAAAGAAACCTTTATACATGAAATTACCATTCAACGGGGATGTAGCTAGTGATACTGTGAAAGATAGGTTAACGAAAGTTATTAGTAGGACACTCTACGCAGCCTATCTTGCATTGACTTTCCCGAGTCGACCAGTGATGTCTACTCAAACGAAGGATAAGTTACCTGAGTTGACCTCCTCTATGTGCATTTATAAGTTCAGCTGCTCCTGTGGAGATAACTATATCGGGCGTACTACTAGGCAACTTAACCAACGAATGAGTGAATATCTACCAGCATGGTTTGGGAAGGGCCAAATAAAAACAATACGCAGTTCTATCTTGGTACATCTAATTGATAGTGGTCATATTGTAGATAAATTGAAATCATTCCAAGTGATCTAACGTATACCTCCATCATTTCCCAACAGAGTTCGTTCATGTCTCCTTCATATAGCAGAAGCCATAGGAGTTCGTACATTCCACCCCAATTTATGTGTACAGAAGAAATTCGTAACCCCACTATCCCTTCCATGGCCGGACATAACTTGACATTATTATTATTATTTGTAAATTTTATTTTTATTATCTTAATTTTGTTATCACTTGTTTGTAATTTTCTACCTCTTTCCGTTTGTATTCTTCACTAAATAATGGTAATTGTATAAATTGTGAGAATTGATGAAAAGCGCGGATAGTACCAAAACTAATTACAAAATGTCTACTTTGACTATTCCCCACAAAACTACAGATTAATGAAAGACTAATTCAATCTAGTTCAGAACTTCGTGTCCGCTCATACTCACTACCACGCTGGATCTTCAAGAAAATAAGATATATTTCAACAACTTATTTAGAATCAGGTGGTATGTGGTTTGGATTTCATTCATTTTGTAGCATAAAGGAATGCTCATTTAATGTCATCAATGTGCGACGACCTCTCGATAAGTCAGACTTAACGGGTTACTGCGTACCATAAGAACCTCCTTAAGGGTGATAGCTTAGAACTCCAAAATGACCTTGAGAAATTATCTGAATGGTCTCAAACCTGGCAATTGCCAATAAATACTTCCAAGTGTATTGTGATGTATATTGGCCACCAGGGTACAGATACATACACGATGAATAATACTGAGCTACCTACTGTCCAGACACACAATGATTTAGGAGTCATCGTTAGTCAAGACTTAAAGACTACTGCACACTGCCGTGCAATAGCCGCCAAAGGTTTTAGAACTTTATGGTCCATACGCAGGGCTTTTAGTCATCTCGACGCTAAAACGTTTCTGACTTTGTACACAGTGTTCGTACGTCCTAAACTTGAGTACTGCATACAAGCAGCTAGCCCCTGCCTAAAAAAAGACAGTGAACTCTTGGAAAGGGTTCAGAGAACAGCAACTAATCTGATTCCCGGAATAGCGAAGCTCCCGTATGGTACGAGACTGATCAAGCTAAACCTATTCCCACTGTCATATCGAAGAATCGGAGGCGACTTGATTACAGTTTTCAAATTGCTTAGTGATAAATTTGCACCTGATATACCCTCATTCTTCTTGCCTCCCAAAACAGAAAATTTATGAGGACACTCCAAAAAAGTTCACAAGCCCAGAACGAATTACTTGTCAGCTAACTACCGACTTTCCCATCGAATCATCAACGAGTGGAATTCATTACCTCAGCACGTGGTTGAGGCTCCATCCGTCGACTGTTTCAAAAGAAAGCTGGATCAACTGAGAGACCATCATTGCCAGGACTAACACAGGCCATCAAGCCTCCTGTCCTTTCCAAACTGAAACTGAAATACATTTGAAAGTTGCTCATTAGTTCGGTGGATGCGTTATGATAATAATGTATTTAGATGGGATTCTCATTTTAAAAAATCTCATAGTTATTTATTATAATCCGTTTCCTCATTTTGTCAGTTATCACATATTCATTTCTAGATTTGAATTTTCATTAAGACTACTTAGTCATTTGACCTTTGTAAATATTCGTGACCCTAACAAATTGATGTAAAGATATCTTTGTACTGTTTTACACATGTGAGATAAGACCATACCACATGGTTGATGACTCATACTGTTATCGTGTTTTAAACTGTATTTCTTTGACTCCTCGTTCTTTGTGGTTTGACTGAGAGATGGCAACTGATAAACGAATTGACCCAAGTTTTAGACATGATAATAACTCTATACACCCAAGTACACTAAATGATTCAGGGCATGCTCATATGCGCAACCATAAGGGTTGTAAAACAAAGAAAAATTATTCATTCGTTCGGATGATAGGTTAATATTCAGTAACATGAACATTTTTTGGACCATGCCAACGACTAAGGAAAATATTTTGTGTAGATCATAGTCATAAAGAGGAAAAATTAGAAATCTTTCAGTAAACTAGAGACTCGAGGATAATAATAAATTTAAAGTAACCTGTGCGTTGCTGACTAGAATTAAAAAGAAAATTCAGTGAATAAAATTTTTTTTTAACAAAATCACTTGCTTAAGCTGTACATTTGTATCTATAATTGTTTGATAAATATATCGGTCTATGGAAACATAGGACAGATTACACTACTAAGTGATCCGGAATTTTAAAAATCAAAAGAAGATTGCGTTGTGTTATAAATTTGACCTTATGTGGATTATCTAATCGTTGTTTGATCACTATAACTTGATGTTTGTTCTGGAGGCACTATTTGTTTGGTTAGTATTAAAATCAGTAAATGGAGTTGTAAATGAAAACAGAATTTGAATAAATGCAACAAGAGAATTAATGGAATTTGTGAATTTTGATTGAAGATATTTGAGTGCAGTGAATTAAGAATTCTAAGACTCTATTTAATTTAAAAGTGAAAAATGGACGAAACAGAAAGAAAAAAAATAGTATAAAGGAGATTAAAACCAGATCAATGACAGAACAAAATATTTCTAGAAATGTTTACCTAAAGGTTCAGCAATCCAAAATATATACCTTGCGTCAAATTAAATTGGCACATCATGATTTCATACTTTGGGATTTGGTCATTAACCTTCATTTTGACGTAATTCCAAACTTTATATTTAAATAAATTTACTCATTTAATTTATTTGATCCACTAGTATTAACATGATCCTACAAATCCTATTTATAAACTTGCGTAGTGATAAACATATTGTGGTGTTTAAATAAATCAATGACTTCTTCGTATTGATGACTGTTGTAATTTTGAATTCCAAATACAATACATTCGTTCGGGCTCATCTAATACTTCTTGATTACATTGCGTTATTCCGGGGATTACTAGTTTATACTACAATTCAAATACTTCTAATTATCATATTGGCGTCGCGATTGAGCCTGTAATGGAACGGTTGGATATAAATTCAGGTTTTAATGCTTTTGAGGAGTACATGGAGAGGTTCGAAATCTGGGCTATGACCAAGGAAGACGATGAGGATTTTAATATTGTGGCCCATTTCCTTACATTCATCGGGAAAGAAGCATACAGCCTTATAAAGATTTTGGCACTTCCAGACAAACCGATTTCACTCCCCTATGCAACTCTCAAGCAACTTCTGTTGGATCATGTAATGTATACAAATTCCGAATGCGGTAAGAAAGGAAAATCCGATAAAATGACTCGTCAGAACATCAGGAATTCCACTTATTCAAACAGTCGTCGTAGTTCGATGCGTAATCAAATTTATTCAGACAATACTTCATTGAGTTGTGAAACAGTCCATGATGATGAGCACGAGTTTAGTAAATGCTTGTTCTGCGGCAAGTTTCACCCATGTAATTCATGTATATTTCGTAATTCTAAATGCTTTAAATGTGGTATAACTGGACATATTCAGTCAGTTTGTAATACCATGGTTCATTCCGCTGAAAGTAATGCTAAGATGGATGCTTCTAATGATCAGTTATCTTTATCTAGAAGAGGTATAACGTTATATAACAGTCCAGAGTTGAATGAAACCCAGAGTCATTGGGAGGCGAAAATTCTCAACCAATCAACTTATCAGATTTCTCATGTTATTGTGCCAGATATGGTTTGTCGTAATAATTCACATACTTCTGATGTAATTTCTTACAACTCTGAGAATAGAATGTTAGATGAGTCAAATCATGATCAAAAACCAAATTCAGTCATGGTAGATGTTGAATTCCCTGATGATCCATTACCTAATGAAACTCTTAATCAATTTGAGGAAAATATTTCAGAAGAATCGGATTCTGATATCATATCAAGTGTCAGTGGTCCTCATAATGAATTTATCTCTAATGATATTCCTAATGAATGTGAAAAATATGTTTCTTATGAGTTGAATTCTAGTCATATTTCTGATGTTATTGTGTCATATGTTGGATACTCTCACGAACAATGCATGTTGAATAGAATCCCTAGTCAGGGGTATAATGATACAGAGGGGATAGCAAAATTTTCCGAAGCAACCAGAGAACCAGTTTGCCCAGAAGTGAAGTTTGCACAGACAGAGAATCCAAATCAAGTCCAAGATTATCCTAATGAATATGAGGCAGATGAATGTTTTCTATTCGATTGTTTCGCAGGTAAATCAAGCCTAGTTAAATCACATGTGTTAATTACATATATCAATGCATATCCATCTGTGTATTCTAATATGAATAACAAAAAGAATATGTATCATGATTTTTATTCAAGTCAAAGTCACATGATGGAATACCTCGAATTATATATCAGTGTTTATTCCCAAATACTCATATACAGTAGTCGATGCGTGAGATTTGAGAAGATACTGCAAATTGGAAATGTCATATTGGCTAAAACATTGCGACATAAGGACCCAACATTATTTCGTGGGGGAGGATATTGTTGAAAAGTATATGATGCAAATTCTAAATATCAGTGGTTTCACTACACAATCGACATGCTGATTGTATGCAATTCTAGAACCCAGGTGAGTCTGTTCCAATTTCCGTTGTTAATTCTAATACTAATGAGTGCATTCTAGATAATACAGAGTGTACATTCAATACACCATCGGACAGATACACCTACACTTCAATTCGAGCTGTGGCGGATGTGGTGTTTAAATAAATCAATGACTTCTTCGTATTGATGACTGTTGTAATTTTGAATTCCAAATACAATACATTCGTTCGGGCTCATCTAATACTTCTTGATTACATTGCGTTATTCCGGGGATTACTAGTTTATACTACAATTCAAATACTTCTAATTATCATACATATCTTCATCAGAAATATGATTGTGAATCTCTAATAAACTTTACTTCATTGAAATATTTCTCACTTTATTCAAGTTTCTATTTAATCTAACTAACTGTATACAGTTTTGACAATATTAACAGCTTACTATAGTGAGACTGTCTGAAAGAAGCTCTCATCGATGAATTTGGTCAGTTTAATGAAATAACAACCTTAACTTAGTGAGATTGGTCCAATAACAAAGATCGCTTAATTATTACATTTCTATTTAATCTTATGCTGTTCGATTTACACTAAAAACAGAAACATCTAGTGTGTCAGGCAACTAGTGTTTAGTGTTTTATTTACAAATAAGCTAGTCACAACTCACAATGATCTAAGTCGAACTATGAGGACATTAATAATCTTGTATAGTATACGATCTCTAAATTACGAGCCGGTGATCAAAGGACTCAGAATTATACTACGTTTTTCACATCCTTTCTTCAATTTTGTCACAGTTTGTTGGAGTAATTTTAAAATAAAATGAATTAAAAATATAAAAGCAACTGTAGAAAAGTTGGATTGATCCAGAGGCCGGTATTCATTTGCTTTTTTTCGAAAACCAGTAAGGTTCTTAACTGATATAGACCTCACCTTTTGTGCACCAAAGCTGCTTCCGTTATAATCAAGGTACAAGTGGTGATAGTTTGTTTAACTTGACAGTATTTTACAGTTTAGTATTGATGTTCATGGCAATTAATTCTAACTATTTGGTATGGTGTTCATAATCCATTTCTTAACGTTTTAAGAGTTTCGTGTTGAGTCTATTTATTATGTTTGTTTGCCATTATGTCTGATAAATTGTTATTGGCAAACACTACAGGTTAAGGTTATTTGTTTGATTCTTCCCGTTGTTAACGTAACGAACTACAACTGACCAGTCTGTTTTGACATATTCTCATCCTTAACAGATCACCTCGATCTTTTCATGAATTTACAAGTACTTAAGTAAAGATGAATAATAGGTAGCAGTGGAATCCTATAGATGTCACTCCACCAAAGATCGAAGAAGTCAAGATGGCCATCAGACAAATCAAAAGTGGGAAGGCAACAGGACCTGACAATATACCAGTTGCAGCACTGAAGTCAGACATTGAAGTAACTGTAAACTTGCTTCACCTCCTATTCAAGAAGATTTGGGAGGAAGAACAAGTGCCAACGGACTGGAAAGAAGGATACCTCATCAAGATACCAAAGAAGGGAGATCTGAGTAAATGTGAGAATTACAGAGGCATCAGTTTGCTGTCAGTACCAGGAAAAGTTTTCAACAGAGTGCTGCTGAACCGGATGAAAGACGCAGTAGACGCCCAACTTCGAGATAAACAGGCTGGATTCCGTAAGGATAGGTCGTGCACAGACCAGATTGCGACATTACGGATCATCCTAGAACAATCAGTTGAGTGGAACTCATCACTATAAGTCAACTTCATTGACTATGAGAAGGCGTTTGACAGCGTGGACAGGAGAACATTATGGAAACTTCTTCGACACCATGGAGTTCCTGAAAAGATTGTCAACATTATCCAAAACACACGATGGACTACAGTGTAAAGTCGTACATAGAGGACAGCTGACAAATGCATATCGAGTAGGGACCGGAGTCAGAAAAGGCTGTCTACTCTCCCCATTCCTCTTCCTTCTGGTGATTGACTGGATTGTGAAGACTTCGACATCTGAAGGGAAATACGGAATACAATGGACTTCTCAGAATCATTTAGATGATTTGGACTTCGTTGATGACCTATACCCCCTCTCTCATAGACACGAACAAACACAGATGAAGGCCGCAAATGTAGCAGCAGCCTCTGTATCGATAGGCCTCCACATTCACAAAGGAAAAAGCAAGATTCTCAAATACAACACGGAGAACACCAACCCAATCACACTTGATGGCGAAACTCTGAAAGAGGTGGAAACATTCACGTACCTGGGAAGCATCATTGATAAACAAGGAGGATCGGATGCGGATGTACAGGCGAGGATTGCCAAAGCAAGTCAGCATTTCTACAATTGAAGAACATATGGAACTCAAAACAACTCTCAACTAATTTCAAAGTCAGAATCTTCAATACGAGCGTCAAGACAGTCCTACTGTACGGAGCTGAAACGTGGAGAACTACTACGACCATCATCAGGAAGGTACAAGTATTTATAAACAGTCGTCTACGCAAAATACTCAACATCCATTGGCCGGATACTATCAGCAACAGCGTTTTATGGGAGAGGACAAACCAGCTTCCAGCTGAAGAGGAAATTAGGAAAAGATGTTGGAAGTGGATCGGACATACATTAAGGAAATCACCAACGTGCATCACGACTCAATCCCTAACATGGAATCCGGAAGGGAAGCGGAAAAGAGGAAGGCCAAAGAACACATTATGCCGTGAAATAGAAGCAGATATGAAAAGGATGAATAACAACTGGAAAGAACTGGGAAGGAAGGATCAGGACAGAGTTGGATGGAGAATGCTGGTGAGCGGCCTATGCTCCTCCATGAGGGGTAACAGGCGTAAGTAAGTAAGTAAGTAAATGGAATCTAGGAGACATATTTCATTCTGTTTGGCTCTCGTCAGCTTAATGTATCTGCGTCCCAATGTTGATGTTCATACTAGGATTTGAATCCAGTGCCCTTCGCTTCGCACACTTACAGATAAATAATAAAATTCATCCCTATTTAATAAGTTAGTGGCTACTTTGACTTAGTATCTAAATGGATAGCATGTTCTGCGTTTTAAGTGATAGTTACTGGATTCAACTCGAGGTATGAGCATCAACACTGATATGCAGATAGATATATAATTATTATTATCGTTATTATTATTATTATTATCGTTATTATTAATGGCTTTATAGATGACCATAATGTCTATTTTTAAGAGTTTGTATTACACCGTTGTTGACATATGCAGCTGAGTTTTGATCTGTTTCTTAGCAAAGACTCACCAAATTTTGTTCTGAATATCAACAACGGGATAATATAAACCCTTGTGATTAATAAAAGTAGACTGTTCAAGTGTGTTTGTCGAGCGGATAGAACAAAGTTATTTGAATATACTGAGTTTTTGATGTAGAGTCGCCAACAAGTTTCATCAGTCTGTGAATGGGAACTTACTTTGACAGCGGGATCCGTTTTGATCGAATGACCAACACAAGTTAAGTAGAAAGCTGCTAAAGGCAGTTACCCTCTACCTTCCTGACATTGTTTAAGTAATTACTATACATTCAGAAAAGCAAGAATTATGTGTACAAAAGAAACTTGTACAACCTCTTCTTCTACCATTGTCTTAATCTCTCGTACTTTTCTTTCTCTTACAGTCATCTACTTTCCTTCTATCTTCTTCTCCATAGACCTTTTACACCCATCTAATTTGGTTCCGTTTTCATGATCTTGCTAATTACAGTTCATCTCAACCTCAATATTGTCGTCTCATCACTCTGAGCCTTCCCTTTTTCAATCATAATTTCTTTATTTATCTTCACGATGAATATTCAAGCTGTCAACAACATCATTATTAGTTTCCTTATTAAAACTAACTTTTTTATACTTTCACTTATTTTACTTCATTGTTACCATATCTAGAGAAACTTTATTAACACAGTTATTGCAATTATTATCATTTTGAAAAATAAGTATATATTTGCGATTTTACAGCTTTGGAAATGAATTAACTGAAAAAAAACTTTTGTCTGAACTAATCTTTTCTATTTTTATATCTAAATGGGTATATTCCGTTTACTTAAATGTTTTTCACACAAAATATATTTGCTTTAAAGAAACCTGATTAAAAGAAAACTTGAGATCACAAAATAATTAGATATGAGTTGTCCATGGACTTAAAAGAAAAGATGTTGGGCTATGTTCGAAGATCGCATGATATGGTTAAAAGGTAAAATATGACTAGACAATTTCGTTTTACAGGTTATTGAAGTCCTCTCACTCATATCTGGGACCTTAATTAGTTTAGAAGGTGTTAAGCCTAATCTTGGGGTAGAGTTTAATGAGATCAAATACGATTTAATAAAAAGAGTTGTTTGATTATAGAACTTCTTAAGTAAACAGTGTTATCTCTTTTAGCAACCAAACATAATAGTACTCACAATAAGTCATCCATGTACAACCGATGATTCTGATTTCAAAGAGGAAACGGACTGATAGTATGTAATATCTTTTGATTTGTTAGGAAATAATTGGCTGATGGAAAATGCTTTCCAAAGATGGCATACATTCTTTCTACAGAAGCAGCAGATGAATCATTTTTGAAGTACAGATACCTATATGTAGTAATCTCTTTAACCTATATTAATTTATCTCATGTGATTTTAATGAGTGCTGGAATATACCAAACATATAACCTAGATTTATTCAACACAATCATAGACTAGCTGACATAACGTAGATGATAGAACACAGTGCAGTGGGATGCAGTTACATATTTATCGGGAAAGACACTTTATTTCCTTGTTTCAGTCCAACAATCTGTTCAAGTACAATAGGTAAACAACTGTTCAACCGAATAGGATAAGATCTAGCCAGTGAGAATCAACTATGCATACTACACAACATTTAGACCAGAATATTTTTTTCTCCAATGACATAGGAATTGTTGCTATTTTGGTGGCCTTATAATGGGAACTCATAATCGTATATTTCTGATTTTACCATTCATTAGATTCATCTCTTAGGAAATTCGATTGTTAAGAGTTTACATAAACTTATCACAGGATTTTTTCATATTTTAAATCCTTTTGTGATAACAGGCAGTATGTTTACGCAAGATATCATTGCTGAATAAATTATTCCTTGCTCATAACAGAAGTAGTTGGCATGCATTGATTAATTATGTACATATTTATGCATAGGAAAGACACTAGTGGTGAATAGCATGAAACTCTGGAGCAGAGTGACCCGATTATTTAGTTCTCACCATGTTACAATTAATTAAAGCAAACACACTCATTTATGAAGTCTACTGAGTAGTAGTGGTTTTTGACGCTCTTTCACAGACTGAATGAGAATTATTTATTATTTATGTTGACCTTTGCCATCAAGAATCAAGAAAAGAACTCTTCTTCGTTTAGTATTGTGATCTGACTGTTTTTACAATCCCAAGTGTACGTCTTACCACATGAATTTCAAATATTCTTTAGATCATTAATTTGTACAAAACTAGCTAACTAGCTTACCACGGTGTGTACTGTTTAGAATCAATCAACTGCTACGTTATCCATCATGTAATGACGAATTAAAACTGTTTTTATGGTTCTTACAATCGTAAAACTTGGGTAATAATAACAGCAATAAAGTTGTGACTGATTCGGAAAACCCAAGTTCAATATTCTGAAATAGGATTACAGACACTTTTATGCAACAGGATAGTCGTTCAACTGAAGCCAGTCTGCAATAAAATGTCTCTAGGATGAACTAACGTCTACAGACCACTCAACTAATATTGTTCACTTCGGAGATTTATTAATTATTGCTGAAAAATGTGTTCATCGTTTGCTGAATTAAACTATACCACGGAGGACTTTTATTGTTTATCGGACTGAATTTTATTACAACCATCCATTCTAGGCAATATTTAACTATTTATATGATTTGGGTACTGTCATAGTGGTTCGTTTGTACCTTTATTTCGATGATCCAGTTCATCATTCTAATTGAACTAATATTGTTTCTTCAACCGTTGATTTAATCTCCTGATAGGACCGTTTGCTCTTGTAATTTTATCCACAATATTTAGCACCGAGTGGACATATTTTCTAAAAGTTTGGAGTTTTACAAACATCATTTATCCAGAGCATATAAATCGCTTCCCTGAATGTTGTGTTTGATAAAAGCAAATACGTAAGCTAAATAAAAACGTTTCTGGCTTGTTCAGTAATACACCTTGAGGCTATTTGCCGCGGAGCGGTTAAATCCCAACCTACGTATTTCAGATTTTCGGACTGATATTCAAGGTCACTTTTTATTCCCTTGAACCTGATTCGTTAATATGTTAGAGTGTGGTAAAACTTATCCCATTAACCAATCATCAGTTTGGTCAGTTTTAACAAGACCTTACAGCCGTCAGGAATAGGTATTTTGACTTAGCTTAGTCTTGCCCTGTACACAGGTTTTTATTTGGCTACAAGCAGCAATTAATGCTGTGAAAATGATTCGCTATTTCGTCAGCTATATACCATTGGGAGTAACAATTGCATTCTTATGTGTTTTACAACAGGAATCAGGTTAGTATTCCATTTCGTAAATGTGGTTTTACAACTGAAAATAGACGTCGTCTTATTGCAAATACAACAATAAGTTACGTGATAAGTCTCGGTCGTAGTTACCATAGCTTAATAATAAACTGAATTAGGTACACTTAATTGTACTGTTTTCTTTTAGTCCTAACGTACTTCCATATTTCCTTAGGTTAAAGTACGCAAAATGAGTTTTTGCCACAATATAACATATAACTAAGATAAAACCCATTCATCTCAGTGTATTACTAATTTCCGCTAAGTTTCTTATTACATTTTTAAATTTTTACCTCTAGTTGTCGTGAAATTGCATCATAATGTATTTTCAAAGTAATATGCAGTAAATGTTTTTTAGACTCTAGTCCCTTCAGTAATTGCTGTATAGACTTGGATTCCCTGAATGTAAATCCACAAAATATGGTAAATTCTAAGGCTAGAAATTTTAGAGAAATAAGCAAATTTCATCTGGTTAATAAAAAATATGGCGGTATTTTAATATAAACTTCAGGGTTCGTCAAATTACGGTTGCTGAAACCTATGGTACTGGAGCTTACTTCGTTAGAAAAAGAAAGGAGTATTGGCGGAATAGCAGTTAACTGAGGGATTCCTGGAACTTTACTCCGGCATTCATATCCTGTTAAAATCTTAGCACACCAGTATATATATATATATATATATATATATACCATGTATGTATACGTATCAGGAACCTGAATTTATGAGATTGAAACTTCGGACACTAATTTAGTCAAGACACCATTAAAAATTATTCTTGTGTAATGAGTGGATAATCATTACCTAGGTATTTTATTGTTAGTTTTCCTCATTATTTTAGTTTATCTAAATGGTGTTTTATGAGATGTATGTTCTCAGCAAGGTTTATGTTGGATTGAGATAAGTACGTTAATCAGTAATTTTCGTTTTTGGTGAATAACAAACAATTGTTGGTCACTGTTAGAAAGACAGACGGTAAACTGGTTCCAGTGAAAGGTTACGACTTCCATTGCATGTGGTTTCGAATGATTTACTAGCTGAGGATGTGTCTAAGTGACTTTCTGAGGACTGTATCTTTCGTATCTTCATATAGTATACCCTATTTGACGGAAAGTTATTGATATCAGGTCGAAGTTGATTCGGACGTACCAGTCGAAATTCCGTATATGTGAGCGGTTTAAATTAACTATGAAGAGGACTAGTTGACCATCTTTGGGTGCGAATCTTAAAGTTCAAATTGCTAACTTTAGAGTAATTCTATATGATGGTTCTAGTTAATTTTTTGTGGGACAGAATCACTTAAGATTCGTAATCACTCACGATTACATTACCAGACATTTTACTAATAAGAGTAAATTTTATAATTCAGTGTTTAAATCTTGATCTAATCCCGTATGTTTGTCCTTCAAAAGTGAGGTTTCAGTTTAAATGTGAGTAACCTAGTAAGAAATGATTGTCACAGTCTTTTCCTAGACGATGATTGAATTGCCGTAACCTTTTAGATGGTAAGGTGCTACTATTCTCGGTAAGGTTTCATCCGCCACATAATCAAGCGTTTTCATCCAGGTCGAATAGATAGTAATGTTGGGAAATTTACTCGATGATAACTTTGAACATAGGGAATTAGTTTTTAAGGGGAAGAACTTTTCGAAGACTGAGTGTCACCAGTTTAAACTCCTATACTTCTAGATTAACCTATTGTTGTTTTACTCATTCACATAAAAGTGTATTGTTATTGCAGGATAAACTCTGTTTTGAGATCTCATACAACCTTTTGGTTTACAGTTTAGATGAAAGTCATTTGAAATTTTCCTGCGAAACTTAACATTTGTCACCAATTACATGCAATATTATTACAGTGCAACTATTTAGTTTCAAGTTATAGACTTATGGTAATTTGTGATAAGGTGAAATAAAAAGTTCATGGTAACTAAATGTTTCCCTTTTCAGTCTATGGTATCCAGTGCGTTGTCTGCAATTCCTATCTTGATGGCCAGTTATGTGAACCTTGGGATCAGTTTACATTCATAACAAACTGTTCAAAGTATCCCGGCATCGATGCATCCAAACCAATCAGCTGTCGTAAAATCGATCAAGTTGGTAAGTGAACTACGGTTTGATAGGAACGTAATATTAATGTGGCGCATATATATCTGGTGCCCCCTTGTATCAATGTTTATGTGTTAAAAGAAATAAATAAAATAGCAATACTTGTAGTATGTAGGTAGGTAATTTTCAGTAGCCATCCAACTGGGCTCAGTCCGTGATAAAAGTCTTTGAGTCTTAGTATCATATTTTTTGGTCGTTAAATGCAAGAGGATTGGCGAATATGTGATAGGAACTGTCATTACTACTTTTTATGTATACTTTCCAACTGTTTTATTGGGCTTCAGAAGTTACCTAAAAAACTGAGTTTGATTACAATGAAATTTATTGCAAGCTCAAATGACAACACTGAAACAAATTTATTTGAGAATGAAATTCACTATTCGTAGTGGTTAGCCCAGTCTTATTTCAGCTGTTATTGCACAGCATTTTTAAAATCTAAGTTTGATGTTCCATCAAGAATCGAATTATTTTTTGTTAAACGTCAGAATCAAAACTATAAACCTTCGACCAGACAGTAAACAGATTCTTAGCACGTGGTCGAAAATTAGCTAGTTAAGAATAATACCCGTGCATGAAGTTTTCGTCTAATCGAAACATTTTAATTTACGCCAAGAAATGTTGATCAATTGACATCTCGTTCGAATATATGGTGTACTGTAGTCGTGTGACTTGTGATGTACATCATTGGGTTTTTGCGGATAGTCAGCTGGAAGTATTGATAGGTGAGTACCATGCAGCAGTTTTTTTAGTTCTTTTGTGTCACGTTAATGATCTGCAATAAGTTAAACACTATAAAATTTGTTTGTGGCTGATAATGAAATCCATAGGGAATATTTTTCGTTCTACGTATTTATGAGTAAAATGAAGTACAGTTTCATTGTGTTATAAGTTTCAAATTATTTTGAGATTGTTTGCTAGCCAAGATGTAGTTTAATCATGATTTTCCGTAATTTGAGAACATTTGTCTCTATAATCATACCTTCATTGTCCCTCCTTTTTCAGTACTGTTTAAGAAAACTAAGTTTCAGTATTTGTTGTTTAATTATTTGAAGCGTATTTTACAAACCAGTGAGAATATTTGAAAATCAACCACTAACTTGTGAATTTTCCGTAAAATTACTCCTGTTAAACTACTCATAGTTTGGTTTAGATCTCCATAATTTTCACATGAAATCTTGATTGGGTTTAACCAGGTTTTGTCCGTAAACGTTTTTCTCATCATGGATTACCTGGAATTAAAATTACACCTATTTTCCGCGAAGTTGAAATTAGTCGAACATCAACTGTGGGACTAAGTTTCGTCACGGTGGATTTATTTTATTCCGAAATGCGGTGGCTTGTGAAGGTTCCATTTTAACGAGGGTGGGGAGAGTCCGCTCTCTCGAAATGCTTTCACATGGCCACGCGTATACAGCAACTTCCAGGGAAGTCGTACTCACTGCCTACCCGCGGCGGGGTGTTGTTTACGGAATTGAGAGGACGGAAAGCGAATGTCCGATGCTTTAATCAGGTCGGTGGACACGGAGGGTCCACATAGGGGAGTTGAAAAACCCTGACTTCAAGCCACTGATGCATGTGGGCCCCAGGATCCAAAAGAAACATATGGCATATGAACATATTGTTGATCACCGGCTACCATGGGACTGCATCTCGTAACGTTGCTCCACTGTCTTGTAGATAAGACCTTTAGATCAATGGCTCGGGGTGTAACTCCTTAAGAAAACAACCTTCTTCGGTTTGTGCACCCGTGCAGTATCACAACCTTCACACAAATCAGTGATAACTGCGTGGCGCATATGTATTCGGTATCCTCTTGTACGAATGTTTATATTCAAATAAATAGATAGGTAAAGCTTGCGAACGCGATCGGATCCCACAAACTAAAATTCTATGCATACGTTGAAATTTTTATAAACTTCAACTTACCTAGAAGATGAAATTTTTTCTTTGTGAGCTTAACTAATTTGAAAGGAAGATTTTCTTATGCGATTTGAATTTCCTTTGCTTTTGGATACTGGGCCACATTTTATTAGTACAGTAGGTAACAATTTTATCTCATTCTTTCCGCCTATAATCATAAAACTAATGATATCAAAGCTGGAAATTAGATATGTTTGAGAACTTTCTGATTTCATTTCATTATAGCCTTCATATGATATTTCAGCGGCAACTTAGTTAGATACAATTTCTTTGAAAATTATTTTTAATGTGCAGCATATGCTATAGACTAGCCACCTACTTTTGCTGTGTGTTTCTTTATTGACTTATTCTTGTTCTGAGTCTTAACAAGACCAATTAATTGTTGCAATGTAATCACTGTTATCTTTGCATTATATTAGTTGATTATAACCCTCAACTGAAAAGAATATAATCAGAAGGGGTTTTGTGAAGATTTAGTATTTTCATAGTTGAAAGCGTGAGTCAATTGAAGCTAGACCACCAAGGAAAACCTGGAAGCACTGGACGGTCGTTTTGTCCTATTGTGGGACTCCTCAGCAGTACGCATTCACGATCCCGCCTGGCGAGATTCGAACCCAGGACCTACCAGTCTCGCGCCAGAAATTCCAAGTTTTCCTTTGTAGTCTAGCTTCAATTGACTCACGCTTTCAGCTATAAAAAGAATATGCATGACCTACTATTTCTGGTGCTGGTAATCGAACAATTATAATGCTATCGTTCGAAAAGGTCTACACTTTCGTTTACAGTTTTACTTTTGCATTTTTAAGTTCCAAAATGTTCTTCAGTTATACCCATCAAGTTGTGATAATTTTAGCAGTATTGTTAGAGTATGAAACTTCAATGGTCAATCGTTAGTGGATTTATATGTGTTTCTTAAATAGGCATTGATTATATAGTTGTTTTATAATATTTCCAAAATCCCAGCTGTATGGTTTCTTTTTTATCCATCAATTACTAATATATCTTTTATCATTCATAAATTACAAGCTCGTCAATTGGGAATATATTATTCAGCCTTTTATCTAAAATGGTTATGTACATATTCAAGTAGTGGCTTTCGGTCTTGTATTTCATTTCTATTATTATCTAAGGTGAGTCTAAGTAAAAATACAGGTCGGTACTAATGGCTACTCGTCCAGCTTTCTGATGTACTGTTTGAAGTTTTGAGAAGGTAGGAACCTGTGTGACCTATTGATCATTTGGTGACTACAGTGAGGAAGAGACTTTTTTCTATTACCATAAGCAAAACTGCAGGAGTAATTGTGACCAAATACCTCTGACTGTAGGTGGATAGACATGTTTCTACGGTTCTACTGATGTTACACTTTTTTAAAAGCTGATTCCAAGATTTGTTCGAATCTATACTTCATTCATTAATCTGAAAAGCTGACTGAAGAACATTTTTGCAAAACGTGAAATCACAAATTGTAGAATAACTGTCATGTTGGTTAAGTACTTATTGATGGTAAAAGACGCTGGTTGTTTTTTCAGACGGAGCTCATGAGTCCTGGGTTTCATTATTGACGCATTAAATTTCACCTGACATCTGTTTATAAGAGGCCAGATCAGGTAAACATTAGCTTATTACAGGCTTACTTGTAAGTTACCTTGAAGTGACCAATATTTCTCTCATTTTATAAAACAAAGTAAATTTGGTTCACCATGTTCACATACTAAGTTATAAAGTAATTTATTTCTACAAATAATAACAGAAGTATCTATTTACATAGATTGAAGTGTATTATTTCTGATACTAATAGTATTCAAGCACTTAGACTCGATAATATGGTGGTTCATGTTATTTTAGCATCACGTTTCAACCTTTAGATCGTGAAGATACTTCGAAGATTACTATTTAATTTTATGGCTTGATAAAGAATCCATTATATTGGTTCTAATACTGATATTCGGTTGTGAAATACAATTAGAAAAATTTATCATTTCTTAGATTTTCAGTGCATTTGTTTTCATTTTTTTCTCAAGAAATAATACGGGATAAACTAGTGACTGGTTTTCTAGAAAAAATGTATTTTGTTTAATTTCTTTGTAATCCATGAACAAATACTTATGAATTGATCATATTTTTGTGTAATGTACATGTTTTGCCTTTAGTGGAACATGAAAGACGTGTAGTACGTCAATGTAGTAATGTTATCGATAATCTGGGCTGCATTGATCGTGTTGGAACCAATGATGTACGAATTCGTTATTGTCATTGCACAGAAGATCTATGCAATTCAATAACTGCGGTTAAACCACAATCATTCTATTATTTATTCTCGTTATCTGCCTTAACTTTTAGCTTCATTAGATTATTAATATACACATGAAACTCTTGAATCTTGTAGTATTTTTGAAAATAATACTGATAGTAATTATTATTACTATAATTTATGAGTAGTTTTTCCAGTGCACATATACACGGAGAAAACGTTATTAGATTAAAAAAAAACAATACCAAAGTTAGTCTGTTGTCCTTTTTTTTTTACTATCATTTGTGTTTTACCACCTCTTTGATGTTCTTTTTCTCTTTTCTATCACAATATCTTCAAATTTGTAAACATTATCATAAAAAATGTAGATGGTGAAATAAAGCAGACATTTTATGAAAGAAATTTTTCTTCCATTGAGTTTGTATTTAATTTTCATTCTTTCTTCTTATCATGTAGAAAATCATTATTTATTTGGTAAAATAATTAAGTCAATGGGATGATCATTATTTTTGAGCCCATCTGTGATTATTTTAATCTTAGTATACTTTGATTAAAAAGTAGCTGATTATATAATGAAACAGTTTTGTTTTCTAAACTATCAGTCTTTGTTATTAGCTATTGTCATCTTTTGTGTCAATCGTGAATATCATTTTATGTAGAAAGAGAGAAAAAGATCAAATTTTTCTGTCACTAGCGTGTGTTTTATCATAAATTATTTGATTGTTTTTCTTCTACACTCTTCTGTGCATCTTGAAAACTGTACTCGTCTCACCAATTTCTTATTATTTTCATGTTTTAATTAGAAAACAGTTATATTTCATTTTAACTGTAATATGTGAATTATATAAATTTTAGATAATGGACAAAATACTGTTTTTAAAATGAACAGGTATTAACTTCTTGATTTTAATCAAACTTTAAATGGTCCTGTTGGTGAGATGAATTGTCACATTGTCGTTTGAATATTTTTTTGAGGAAATGTTAAGGAAATATTCAGTTATCTCTAAAGTTTGTTTTATCAATTGCGTGATCTAAATTATACAACAATAAATAATTAAGGATTGACAAAGTTAAATGAAAAAGAAACAGTTCAACTAGTGATACATTTCGTCATTGCGTTTATGCAAACACGTTGAAAACAATGAGGGAATTTTCCTTTCCTTAGCTTCTATCAAAATAGTTTGGACTAATTTCGTCTTAATTAAGATTACTATTTGTTGAAACAAATAATTACATGGTAAGGTAGTTGTTTTACGAATTAACACTAACTGAATGAAATGGTTGTTCATTTTCAGTCTAAGCGCAGCGTCCACCATCTGTTTATGTTCTAGATCGTTCTGATGTGCCTTGTAAATGTTATTCAGTAGATTAATTAACAATCAGGTGAGTAGTAGCTTGAGAAAATAATAGAATTCAGCTTAATCAATTTAGATGAATAGATTTGCAGTATTTGCTAATTAGTCTACTAACAGGTGGTTGATATTCCAACCCCAGCACCAATTTAGAAATATAAATGGCCAAAAAACCAAAAACAGACAATGTTAAGCCTGGCTTGAATGTGTATAAGTCGAAGTCACTACATGAGCTCAGACAATGAAAAAATTAACAAGACAAAAAGGAAATCAAGTAAAGGAGATATTCTCTGCAGTGGGAAACTAACCATAGAAATTATAGCTTAAAAGGGATAAATGTCGAGAATGAGCAGTGTGGAATGATGCTAAGGTCAAAACATACGGTAAGAGGAAGATTGACTGTAGTTGCATTAGGTTGGTGTTTTTTCACCTAAAGTTTCTAATGATAGGTCACGACCATTATACGGGTCCCAAACAAGAGATCTACGTCCTTTTACATAGCTTTAATCATTAGTTAGTGTTTTCATTAACTGATACCATGTCTTTGTTTTGGTGTCCTTAGACTTTCTTCAATTCACTCATATACCAACCATGATAGCGCTTCACAATGTTTTATCCCTGAGCATCTGTAATACATATTACAATCACCCCATTTGATTAAGCTTAACAACCGAATTACCATTTTTACTTGATACCCTGTCTAGGTGGATTACTCACTCGGGCGATCCTTGAAGAGATTTATGATGATAATCTACGTTGGTCATATTTAAGAGTTATAAATTTAAAAATAGTGAACTCCTACTCAGTCTTTGTGCTCTCCGATAGATGGATGAATATCTTGCTTTTGTAACAAGTGGTGTAAGTTGGAGAACATCTCACCAGTTTTTGCGTAAGTGATAAGATCTCTTGAGCCACCGAACTATCAAAAATAATTAGATTTCTGAGATACGTAAAGTGGTCAACACGCTTGACTACCTCATTCCGTATACTTGAACTAAATGCTAACTCAGACCATACCTAGAGCAACATTCCACATTTTGATAGAAAGAAACGTACCCAAAACATTATTGTGTTTTCTCAAGGTGATTGAACGACACTCCATTTCCCGGTATTTTTGTCTAGCAGAATTGTACCCTCTGGATATTGTCAGCTAACAAGCGAGTGTCTAGGTGGGAAAACGTTGCTGAGAGCATTCCATTAAGGCGACTAAATAAAAATGAGTAGCAGCTACTACAAACATCACTTAAGGTACTCGACTCCAATTACAGTTTGATTTAGAGCACTGAATTGGTCAAAACTTAGAAATTAAAATCACTGGTGAGGAAGTCCTTGTACACAGCAAATAGACTCACACTGGCTTTAGGGATCTAGATGAGTGTAATATTTCCATAATGAGTTGGAGAGAAAAGTATTAGGGATGAAAAGGCTTAGGCTTAGAGTATTTCAGAAGTCCAATCGGTAATACTTAATGGCATATCTATTTTCAATATTGAAAAACCAGGTATCCAGGGCTTAGCCAAATAATAAACTAAACTCTGAGTGTTTTATTTTCCAAGTTATTTCAAATCTTATTTTCTTAAAGTCATAGTTCTTAATGTTGAATTCGATGTAAGATAACACTAATCTGTATTATGGTTTCCATGACGTTAATACCCCTATACTTTCATTCAAATGAAAGTAAAATTCACTACGAGAGTTTTAGACCACAGCAAAATTTTAGATCGATAGTAACTGTACATTTAGACATAAATACATCGTTCTGTTTAAAACAACTAGGCGTTTTCTTTTTTACTTCATCTGACCGTAAAATTACGATCAATGAGTAAAATCGATTTTTCCATAAATAAATTCCTCCAATCAGAACGGATTTATGTCAAAGATACAAAAAAGGATATTTTGTTTACGAAAAACTAGGATGGATTTATATCAAGTGTTGTGACCTTATTATGGAAATCAACGTCATTGGTACAGTCCAACCACTCTATTACTTTATGTTCAGTGGAACAGTAATGTAATTTCAATCAAACAGCTTGGAAATAATATAAAATATAGCAAAAACAATTCTTAAGGTTAAAAGAATATCAACTATAAAAGAATATCACCTGTCGTGTTGGTTCGAATTGAATCACGTCAAGACAATCCTGAACTAAAGCCTTCAACCATGTTTTGTTCATAGTTAGGCTGTGGGCAATTTGATGTGTTATCTTTTGAGATTGCTGTAGTTGGAGATATGTGTGTATGTTATTGATACTAAGGTCTACTGAATAAATGAAGTCATAGGATACTGTTGTTGCATAAGTTAGATAGAAATAAATGGAAGTTGTCAATATGGCGACAAGTGAGTTGTAAATAAACGGATCTTTCTGGTTTCCAGTGGTGTCCCAACTAAGGCCAGTCTGACACTAATATCGCCTAGACTGTTTATTTGTTTATTTTAATTTATCAATCAAAAATGGCATGACACATCTAATTAAATTTTATCCCGTCTGTTTAGATTATTAAAATTTGGGTATATATATAGTCTTTCTTTATGTGCAACTAAACATTTCTGAATATACTTGAGTCAATTTAGTGTCTCCTTTGTAGCTCAAGCATTAAAAATGTTCATATAAAAATCTTTAACACTTTAGTTTAAAGAGCCATTAGTAGTCTCTTGAGCAGATAATGATAAAATACTTAGTGTTTTGGAATCTCGTAAATATGTGAAAATGAGACTTAAGTCAAAAGTTTTTTTAACAGAAATATTGTAAAGATAGGTAAACTAGGTAGCCTTGTAAGTACCACTGAACTTAGCCCATTCAGAAGACTGTCCTCTGTAAAATCAATATTGTTCATGTAGGAAGCCTTTACTAAGTTTACGTACCTTTCCGGTGCCTCTTTGATGATAAAACTGCTAAAAGAAATCTCGTTATACTTAGTCGATAATCATGTTTAGGTCAAGGAGAGTGACTGGGATTATGCATCCGTTTGCTCCTCTGTATTCGAAAACTGATCAAAGAGTGAATATTTCGAAGATATATCTACTTTGTTACTTTCTGAGAGTTTTCTCTTTTTAAGGATTTTGGTGATTAGAGTATCAAATTTTTAAATAATGTATTAATCAGACTAATTTTGCTGACACTATCATATGATGAATTGAGTGCTTTAGCGTAAAGAGAGACTAAATTTGATCGGAATCAGTTGTATAGAATCTCATGAAAATCTTAAATTTTAATTAATATCTAAGGTGATGTAACTCAGAATAATGTCATTATCCTTAAGGACTCGAGTTAATTTGTTAGGAATTGCTGCTCATTCTTGCTTGAAGTCATTTATAGACTTCAACACATTTTGAAGAACTGCATACCAATTACAATCTTCCATGCTGTTAATGAATATTGGAGAACTGGCGCGGGGTAGCAGGAGGATAGTTGAACTGTTCCCGTTATCATTGCACTTTACCAACCTAAGAATGGGCCATCGGTTTTCCATTTCACAAGGTTCAGAATTTCAAACCCATATCTCTAATGAAAATAGTATTATCCATTGTAAATGCTTTTTCCCGTCACTTCTGCTTTCGTTTATCACCACTATTCACGATCATTGAGTAAACTTTGTAGTCTACATTTAAGTTGCTTCTTCATCAAGTGGCCTTTTCTAAATTATTAGTTTAACTTGTTAGTAGACACCAATGTTCCTTTCACAGAGCTTGTGGTCCTAGGCGAGTAGAGTCTGTTTTCCTTACTGACAGAAAGTTTGAGCACTAAAAGCATTAACCTTGGTTACAAGGAACTGAACATGACGTTGTTAGTGCTGGTTTTAGATGAGGAAACTGAGCGAGGAGAAGAAGGGACGACAACAAAACAATGAGGAATATAGGGAAACCAGTAGAAGACAAACTTCAGAAGTGATGTAAATTTGAGGCAGTTGAAGGTTTTCGATTCCCCACAACATAGAGGGATAAATTTTCTGAATAGATGCGCGTAAGAATTTACATCAATATTGTTGTGTTTATTGATACCAGAAGATGCTTATAAAGCGGAAAAGATAACTGCATTAGGACAGTCACACAAAACTTTGCAAGTGGTTGATCTTTTTGGTTCTTATTTCTAGGATCTGAAATGAAGTACAGGGTTGCATTTGTTAGAGTTGACCTTTGTTTCCATTTGTGACAAGGGAGCATATCAGATGTTGATTACTCTTGAGAATAAATTATATTTCTTAGATAAATAATTATGAAGATACATTATATTCTGGTTAAAATTAAAAGTCAAACTCAAAATATCACGACTTTCAACGAATTATACTTTTTTAACAAAGTTGTTCATCTCTTTAAAGGTTTAGGAGTTTTCTCTTAAAATATTATTTGAAAATCTGTATGCAGAACAGTTTTTATGCTTTTAAACATTTGTACACATTTCAGTGTCAGTACTGAAGGTAACGTATAACAATATTGGGAAACAGACTAATGGACTGTAACATTTGTACATAACAATGATTCATCTATAATTCATTCCGCGGCTAGTCCGAATTCCGTGTGTAATACTCTCAGTTGTACTCATCGAGTTCTGTATGCCTTAAATTGGACCATTCTGGGAGTTTTTAGTTGGCACATCCACTCGACTACTAATTGTTAGATGGACTAATGGACAATATTACAAGATATAGTATTCAAGTCGAAGACGAAGACTATCATACTGATTAAAAAAAAAATCAATTTTCAGTAAGTATTTCTATACAGATAAATAAAAAATGAGGTAGAATGTGAATTATCGTATCCCTTCCAATACTTTTACTAGTTATACTAACATCTCTTAGTATACATCTCAACTCTCTTCTTCTTAAGTCCCTCTTTACCTTGAGATTTAGGGACATTCATTCATTTAGAGATTCGCCAAAATCAACTTCATATGCTACACATCTCTGTATCGGATAAGATTATTATCAATAGTATTAATAAGAATAATATCATCTAAATTATTCATATCATAAAATATTAAATAATAATGGTGATTGTCTTCGAGAAAAGCCAGTATGAATAAGTTTCATCAAACTTCCTGTTGATTGGTTAGGCAATTAACACAGGCTGATTGGTCCATATATAACCATATACTGCGTATTTTAGTTATAAGAAACTTTAAGAATCCGGAATGACGTAATATATATTGTACTGGTCTCAAACTTTAATAAATATCTAGCTGATATTTATCGGAAATTTGAAAAGTTAACTAATTTGTCCAAGTATTCTCCTGTCGGCAAGTTATACATTCGACCTCTATGACACGCAAATTATATTACTCCATGAATAATTGTTGGATATTTACAAATGTTTCTTCCCATTTCTTAATGAAATCTGTACTTTACCGATCATGTTAAGAGTTGTAGACAAGTCATGGTGTTGAGTTTTAATGAATAAATTTGAGATTTTTACGCCACTTTATGTTATGGAGTGTACATGAATATAATGGTTTCATGATGCTTATAAATTTTTCAAAGGTTTCGAACAGTTTTACCATGCAATAATCTTAATCTGTACTGGAATTTTTAAGCCACATGAATGTCTGTTGTTTGGTGAACCACACGAAAAATGGTTTGTTTCAGAGTTCATTTTGAACAAAGGAAATATGGAGTAAAACTCATTAATTCGCGTGTTGTACTTGATCTACATTTAAATAAGTGACATTTACCACGTTTCAGCATTCACATATTGCCATTCACACCAATGATTTTAGAATCGTTGCCAGATTGTAAGTGTTGTAAGAACTAATATGAACGTGTCACTGTTAATAATAATGCTTGGGAAATAAGACGACGAACCAAGAGGTTATTAACATGAGAAAGGCATTTGATCGTCTATTTGCATTTTGCGACGTTTTCTGAAAAACAAACTGTCTTTTCATCTGGCCATCAAGTGTTCTGCCTGAATTATATTTTTACTGTACTGAAACCCTTCTCTCCATCTAATGACTGATAATTTGTACGTCACTCTCCGCTAATTACTACTTGCAAGCAATCTTATGAGTAGTTTCCGGCATATATATAACCTAGATTTGGGACACAATTGAGATTATACTGGATTATCTAGTATAACTTATGAAACGCGGTAACCACATTGTAGATTTAACTGATCAATTTCAAACTGTTATAATGACTGAAAAACCTGACATTGATAACTGTTTAATAACTTCTCTTTTATTTATGACTTGATCTACTGTTCATTTAAATTGTAAAATATTCTTAGTGTGGATAGAGAGAAGAACCAATCGATTTCCACCATTTTGATAATCAAGAGAACAGTGTTTCTTATGGTGAACAGAAGTGAGCGAACTTTGGTTACTTTGTGAAACTGATTTATATTCTCGGTCAACCATTCATTACATGATAAGTAGCTTATAATGACACCATTTCAGTTAAATAGTTTATACAGAAACAGTATTCTATTTTATCAGTTGTTTCAACTTAAATTTACATGGTCTCGTGAACGAACCATCAGTTTAGTCAATCAGGTCTGATCAGGCGATTTAACTACCATAACAAGAGAACTGGCAACAAAAAAAGCTAAAGAGAATGTTCATGAAATACTTTATTCAATAGTTTACACTAATTCTTAGTAAGCTCGGGGACAGCATCAGAGAAACCAGTTGATCATGAACTAAAAACATTCCCATATGTTCTACACTACTTATAACATTTTTGAGTAGTTGTGTTATATTCCTAACATTTTCGTGACAGCCATTAGCTGTTTAGTGATTTTTATTACAAGCAGTTAAATATCACCGTTTCCTTACCATACTTTGGCTTCTTCTAAATCAATGGTAATAAAGTCATCAAAATCAGTTTAAGCACACGCAGTAAATTGCTAGAAAATTTGGAAGGCTTTTCCCAGCTGTGCAAATGTTATCGTAAACGGTTGATGAAAGATAATGACACCTAAATATTCTATAGAAATCATTATTATCTATGTGTTTTGAATCACTACCATTTACGCGCATGTTAATATAGAAATTCGTTGCAACATTGAATTATTGGTACTGAGTATTCTGCATCATAATAAAACTTGCAGTATTGAAAAAAGTAATTGCTATTATTAGTCTTCATTCTATGCTTTCTCTTCATATTCCCCAATTTTAGTAATATAAAGGTAAATACCTGAAGTTGAAACCTGTCATTTTATAGTCCTAATGCTAAATAACTTTCCCAGTTTACTAGTTTTGAAATCAAAAGCTAACCAGTTAATTTTTCTGCTAAATATGTACTAAACACGTTTTGTTATTGTAAACGTAATCGTTTGAATCTAGTCTATTTATTTCCATTATCGGATGTTAATAAAAACTGATGAGATCTAACTCTCTGAACTCTGTGAAGAATGGGGATATCGTGCAGTTAGTGTGAATCAACTCAGCATACGTAATATAATTTGACGTCTTGTTTTTCTGAATCACTAAAGGCCAATTTGTTCTAATTTTCCTGTTGTTTATAAGTTTTTTAAAAGGAATTCATGCGAAATTTGTTATCCCGACCGTTGCTACGACCTTGACGTGATGGTCAGGCTTGCCTATCGTGATGAACCAATCGAGCTGTACTGGCTGGAACAATCGTTCCACAAGGTTCTACCATGCCAGACAGGTCGGTTGAAGAGCGCCAATAATTAAATCTGACTTCAAACATTGAAAATCTGAGACCATGAAATCCTAGGTCCTATAGGAAAACAAATTGACTAACTAGGTAAATTGATGTTGATAAATCGATAAAGAGTTCTCCGTTTCGGTTATTTTCAATCTGTAACATCTGTTTGGTCTTAAAATGAAGCCAAAAATTAAAATATGGTCAATAAATCAACATTCAAGGATAACAAGAGAAATCAAGACAAATTATCTGGGTGAATGCGCTGCGCGTCCCAAGCATGTTGATTGTCATGGATAACAAGGTTCAGCTATGTCTTGAATCGAATTGGGACAATGCTTTATTATTAAATTGTTTTGAATACTATCACTCTCTTACAAGACTGCTGAATGTTAATCTCGGGAAAACGGACATGGTCACATCACAATATTTTGATCAATACAAGACAGGTATTTATGCAAGATTAATTTTAATGATGATCGAAGCTGAAAACATGGGTCGCAAAAGGCAATAAGCTTATTAGATTATCTACTGACCTGAGAAACTCAGTTGGTATGTAGTTTTTAATTTTATTTTTATCAAGCACTAATATTAAGCATAAGGAGAGACATCGTCTAACATGGCGGCATCCTACACCCAACCAACATTGGACTCAAATAGACCATGTTGCCGTCAGCCATTGTTGGAGAAGCTCGATAGAAGACAGCCACTCGTTCTGGAGTACATGTTTAAACTCTGATCATGCTCTAATACGAGCACGTATTTGCTTGCGCCTCAGTAGATGCCGGAAAACCACATTAAGAAGACCCATTAGAGTTGAACTCAGTTATGAGAAAGCCAAAGATAAATTCCAGGAACAACTGAGTTCACACTAAGGCAGTTCTGAAAACGAGGCTGACCCAGATGTTGTTTGGGGAGATATAACAACGGCTGTGGAAACAGCTGCGACATCTACTAGTGATCTGATCCAAAGGGTAACGAAAAACCAGTGGGCGAAAACAAATAAGATCTAGGTTAACCAAAAGTCTGAGGAACGATCGTTAGCAGAGGTGGGTAACGAAAGCGAAAGGGATGGAAAAGGTAGCAGCTGTATGTAACACAAGATAGCTTTTCAGACTAGTAAGAGAAACCGGAATTAAGAAGTCAAGTGTAAGTGAGACAACTCGGAACAACACGACACTCTTTGCTCTCAGTCCGGACATTTGGAACGATGGAAGAAAACTTTGAGGAGCAGTTCGGCTAGTTTTCATCTAATCTACAGCTACCCACTACTCCCAAACAGCCTGAATGGAACATTGAAGTAGGCCTCCTGACTCTAATTGAAGTTCGAAAAACCGTAGCTAGTATGAATGAGGAAGAGCAGCTGGTTTAGAGGGACTGGCTCCAAAGGTGTTTAGGCATGTTGGTCCAGTTTTCACGGTTAGGTTGACTAATATTTTAGCTAAGATCTGGAAACTGAATGTAATTCCATCTGACTGGTCGCAATCACTGATCGTCCCATTATATAAGAAGTTCAAAATCGTCCTGTGATAACCATGGAGGGATTAGTTAAACTAATATAACATCTAAAATACTAGTCTCAATAATTATCGGGCACCTAACTAAGACTCGTGAACTGCAAACACGAGAAAATCAGACTGGCTTCAGACCTGGTTGCGGCTACATCGACCACATATTAACCATTCGTCAAATTTTAGAGTATGCTTAGACATGCTTACTGTCGTCCGACCATGATAGGTTTTCTTGTCTTCAAAGCTACATTTGACTCTGTTGACCGAGAGGTTCTGTGACAGTGTCTGTCATTGAAAGGTGTACCTCAGAAGTAGATAAACCTTGTGAAGGCTTTTTACTCGAACACTACCAGTCGAGTCAGAGCTTATGTCGAACTGTCATTTGATTTTCCAACTTCAAGTGGTGTCCGGCAAGGCTGTCCACTATCTCCATTTTTGTTTAATTCCATCTTAGACCTACTGTTGGAAATGGCACTCTTATCGACTTAATTTTCAGGAATTGATCTCCTACCAGTATGTCCACTTATCGACTTAGAATACGCAGATGATACAGTTCTATTTGGTGAAGACGCTGATAGAATGCAACAATGCCAGGATATTTGAGATGCGTTTCTCCCCCTCTAAAGGTAAATTATCGCTCCAGGACTGGCCTGCGTCAACACCTGAACTAAGGATAGGGAGTGAAGTAGTCGAACACGTGGACAATTCTGCATAACTTGGAAGCCTGACCAGCCCTAATGGGTTGGTGTCTGACGAAATCTCTGCACAGATTCAAAAAGCTCGTCTGGCTTTTGCCAATTTACGTCACCTATGGCGAAGACGAGATATCCGTCTATCAATTAAGAGACGAGTATACTGCACAACAGTTTGCTCTGTTCTGCTTTACGGCTGCGAAACCTGGCCATTAAGAGTAGAAGATACGCGTAAGTTACTAGTATTTGACCACAGATGCATTAGAAACATTTCACACATCTGCTGGGATCACCAGGTAAGTAATGGAGAGGTTAGATTCAGGGAATTAGAGAATGATAGTAAACCAGTTGATGACCCGATCTTCCTATTTTGGAGAAAATTTTATCCGTTTTGGGGAAGCCGCTATATAAAATTTTGGGGATATGCCACAAAAACCCCGAAACTTCCCAGATCTGAGGAAATTTTCCAAAACGTTGGGGAAGACCATTGGAATTTGGAGAAAACGCCAAGATAGGCAGATTGGGGAGGTTGTAAATCTACATCGACTGAGGTAGTTTGACCACGTGTTACGTATGTCTGAACACCGATTATCACAGCACGCAATTCTGATTAGTGTTGGAGACAGATAGAAGAAAGTTGGCGGAGGCCAAACCAAAACGTGGCACCAGTCCATAAAGTCACTAATTTATAGTCTCTGTCATGTTGGTAGATGCAGACTACTTGGTTAGGGTCCGCGCGACTATCTTAACCAGTGGTTGGATACTCGGTGTGAAATGGTTCAGAATCGATCACAATGGTGTAGGTGTATACACTCTTTGTTTTCCCTTAAACCGTAAGATTAAAATTACTTCATACCTTTGTTTCTACGAGCTAATTCCTTCTCCCTGTATTATGTCCTCATATGAAATCTTTTCCTACTACCATTGAAGTAACTGCTTCTATGAAAATGGTGTTCATCTTGTTGTGCTAATGAGGTGTGGCAGCTTAGACTGATGCATATATGTGCCTGATCCGGCGTTGTAGCTGACTGAATGGCTACGTCGAAACTCATTTATGATGATCAAGTTTTATGCTTACGAAATGTTAAGTTTCCTTGTTTACTCGATTTACCACATTGTATAGAAATTTCAGTCATCTTAAGTTTGCAATCAACAGTTGTTTATCTAATTATCCACAATTGTATGATTCGAAACTTCAATTTAAACGATCTTCACAGCACTCCATCATGATGATCAACATGTGGTTACTAGTGATTAATTTGGAGATATATACGTCCAGGAGTTCTAATCGGGAACCATCATCACTGAAGTTTAGGCTTGTCGACAGTGAGACACATATCACCAATGACAGATGATGTTTGTAGAATATCGCTAATTGGTCAAAGTTATATATGCTATCCAATGTAAGCCAACACGGTGGTTTGAAGTTTAAGCTTTCCTAGAGATTTCCGGAGGTTATGAGTTCTATCCCTGGTGGGATCATGGATGCATACTGTTAAGGAGTTATATTTTGTGACGAAAATCTGTCCAGTACTTCTTGGTTTTTACTGGTTGTCTAATAAAAGTTATTAACTGATGTAAAGCTTTGAATCCAACAATCCCCATAGCACCCGATAATATTTGTAAGAAAGGTCTAAATAATAATACGTTACTTACATATTTAAAGTGCGTTATGTGAAAAGCTTGGGTTTGGTATGATAAAGTCCATTCCTATGTGAAAACGAAAGCTAAACGTATCATGTAATACGAAACAAATAGACCCTACAGCTGACTTGTGAATATCTTTCTTTCATGTGCATACATTTAATATTTCTCCTAGCTTCTAAACACAAAAATATATACATCTCAATCTAGTCCTGTATGAAAGTGATTAGAAGACAAGAATATTTAGTGTAGTGAATACAATCTTCTGGTATTTATATGTTATAAATGCTGTAAGACTATCATTCAGGGTTGATGAGACTATCTTAGACCTTTTTATGAGAATTTGGCGAGATCACTATTATTCACTAATAAATCTAATTATTAGCTTTGAAATATACTTCATACATAGAAACAAACTTTTACCCAGTGTATTAAGGTAACTGTTTGATTATGGATGTTTCAATCAAAACTCAGTAGGAATAATTTGGGATACACTGTCCATATATCAAAACGATGTTCTACTTTTCCTACAAACAATTAATGGCTTTCGAGTGATGCCTCATATTGTTTTAATTCATGTGACCAATGTACTCCCAAAAACATTCATAAGCTGTATTATATCAAACAATTTAAAATCATATGTCTGTTCTTTATGTGTAACATTGCTACCCACACCAAACTGATCATTCCTATACGTCAGCATGCGTTCTGGAATTGATTTCAGGTCATATTATTTGTTGATTTATAACGAAAATGCTCTGTTCATTCAAGGCGATTCGTAGCTAATGACAATGGTGCAACCAATCATAAAATCATTTACTATGAGGTCACACTGCTAACTGATCTGATCTAAACTGAGCTACATAGAATTTAAATACACATGAACGAGGATATTGGTTATTAATTTTTCAATTGTTGTTGATATACCTGTGAAATGGCCGTTACTGACATACAAAACCTGCTATTTGCACAGAACAAAATACTTATAATCACTGGAATATAATTAGGGTTGAGATTTAGTCCAATGATATGATAATTTGTATACTTTATAGATTATTAATTCTGCTACACTGTAACCCGTAAACGTTGTTATTTCGTCAGTTTGTTTTGAAACCGAATCGATTGACCTTATGACAACCAATATTTAAATTAGAATTTTAATTAAGCAAGAGTGAAACACACAAATATTATGAAAATTGGGGCTTGAAGTTAAATCTTTAATGATCAAAAGCGATGGATATGACACAGTGAACATGAAAACGTTTTAGACACTCTCAGGCTTAAAGAAAGGTGAACTGATAATATACTTACAAATCCGATGCTCAATTATTAGCTGGATGGATTTTAGGAAGTTGGATCGCTAACCATATCAACTGAACAGATCTTAAAAGATTAAACTCATTATTTTTATGCTGCATGTCGAACCGGAAATTGTGACCATGTTTTTACCAGATGACACATGATTCAAAAAAGATAAAAAAACAAGGCCAAAAGTAACCTACTCAAAAAACGTGTTTTCACTAGTCAAACCTTTATAACCCAAATCATTATTGAAGTTTAAAACATGTAGATTGATTTATTTATAACTGTTTGTCTGTGGCTTCAATTGAACTATAGTATTTCATTTGCTGTATCTTTTGTTTATATGAGTTTTAGTGTACGAATACTTGTAGTGATGACATGATCTTAACCTATTATTTTACTTAATGACAAAGATAAAATGAGTTTAATTTCTATATAATTAAAGCAAAATGTTCGTCTACCACAAGTATACACATATATTACTTATACTAGCCATCAGTATGAAAGGCTTATTTGGAGTGTTACATTTTCTAAGATGTGTTATTTACATATTCAATGATAGTTTTGAGATTGTGATGACGGAAACACTACAACCTTTGATAATCGGAGGTTACCAGTTAACAACTAAATTTATGGATATTATGCCATGTGATACATTATCTCTGCAAGATGTTCTCAGTTTTAAGTGGTTCAAAGCGATCTGTAATTTTCCCTAAATTAGTGCTTATCTTTGGATAATATTTGGAATGTTAGGGAACAATCTGTTTTACAAACTACTATTAGTTTCATGAAGAAGTGAATTCGGATCTACAATTACTTATTTCCTTCAGTACCTAGTATTTTTTGTAAAATACACCGATAACCATCAAAACTGAAGGTTATATTTGAATTATTCTTGAGAAATTACTTAAAAACAGATAGTTGTTATTCTGGTTTAAAATGTATCCTACTATATTGAAAAACAAATGAATAAATAAAACAGCTTGAAATTGTATTTATCAAACCACTTTCACAAAGTATCAATAAGACGAGCGTTGTGATGCTTCTTAAGTAAATAAATGCTGAACAGGTAAGCTGTTAAAAACACAGATGTATGGACAAAGAATATTCTTTTTAATAAATTCTCTCCAGGTTCAACAGTTTTAGATCTTAATTAATAATCCAAAAAGTAAATTATTAAATATAATAGGCATATCTATTAATTATAATACTAATAACTGTTTAAGTGATGAAATGAGAACATCAGATAGCAATTTTTTTTTGTGTTTGGCGCGTTTACTACCAAAAATAATACGATTAGAAATAAATGCAATTAGTTTGAATCTTCCTATTGATATTTAGGACTGCAATTGATCAGTCTCTTATTGGCACATGTGCATACTGTGCGGATCGCCTCGATATTGCCTTAATTCACAAGCATTATAAGTGTGGTGTGGTCTACTTATATCCATATAAGTAGTATATGGTGTTGGTCAGACATAGAATGTATTTTGCCAGAAGACCGATGTGCAAAGAACTGAAATGAAGCGCAATCGTTTGGAAAATGCATGAGCAATGAAATTAGAGAAGAAACAGAGAAGATTGAAACAATTGGTTGTTAATTTGCAAATTGACTGTTCATTGTTTGGTTATCAGAATTTACTGAGATAGTCTGTAATGTTTGCTTAAATACATTCGATTGTCCCTAACCAGTGTTCTGTTCACAACATAAGCAAAGATGGGTAGTGGCTAGTAGTGGAATCCATGACATACGTTTCGTCCTATTTGAAACTCCTCAGCTGGATGCACCTAAGTACCAGAGTTGATGTTCACGCCGGGACTTGAACCCAGTACCGTTCGCTCCAAACACCATCGCGTTATCTACCTAGCTACCGAGTCCTGATAGCCACTAGCTAGGTTCGAATGCCAGAATGAACATCAACTCTGGGACTTAGGTGCATCCAGCTGAAGAGTTTCAAATAGGACGAAACGTGTGTCATGGATTCCACTACTAGCCACTACCCATCTTTGCTTATAATGCTTGTGAATTAAGGCAATATCGAGGCGATCCGCACAGTATGCACATGTGCCAATAAGAGACTGATCAATTGCAGTCCTAAATATCAATGGGAAGATTCAAACAAATGATACAAAATGATAACTAAAATAACTCATAATGTCATTGAATAAGAAAAAGAGAATTCAGCGAAGAAAATTTTCTTTTCGACGAAATCATTTACTTAAGCTGTACATTCGTGTATATAGTGATATGGAAAATATATGTCTATAGGAGGCTAGAAAAGATTGCATTATAAATGGATTCGACAATAAATAACAAATGAGGTGACGTACTAATCAAGGGGTAAGGAAGAAAATAATTTATGGGTCAGATAATAGTTCAATTGACAGGTATGAAGAAAAGCGACAAACACAAAGGTCATAATAATAATAATAACTGATTAGAGTTTAAATGTAAAATAGTAATTTAAAAAACAAAAAACCGATAATAATCAGATAAAAGTACAGAAAAAAAAACAAAAAAAAACGTACCCAATGAGGGAGTTAGGGCCAAGGAAGGGTAAGAGGTTGGACAAATCGTTTCTGCACGCAAAGTTCAGGCTTGAATTCATGGATTGCCAATGCCTCAGCAGTGCATAAAATATTGATTCGACCTCCCTTTGATCCGGTTCCTTTAACTCTATAGATTATCTTAAAAGACGTGTCTTTTGGAGCAATGTGTCCACAATTGATCAAATGCTCTTGTATCGAACTGGTTATCTTTTTACATTCACCTTTTAGGAGCCAAGCTGGATAGTGTTCAGAGATACGTTTGGAAAGCGATCGCTTTGTGCTCATGTGGAGCACGTTATATAGGCCGCACAAAGGTCAGCAATCCTTCGGAGACAATGATGATTAAACACAGAGAGTCGTCTAACATCCTCAACTCGGAGAGGCCAGGTTTCACAAGCATAGAGCAAAACTGCTCTCACCGACGCGTTGTAGATCCGACCTTTTACAGCCAGACTAACATCACGAAGGCGCCAAAGATGACCCAGATTGGCATAAGCCGCTCTGGCTTTCATTATACGTGCATCGATCTCATCACTCACGCCACCACCAGCACTTATGTAGCTACCTAGATACACGAACTTCTCAACTACTTCAATCTCCTCACCACCCAGGGTGAGTATAGGATTAGAATCCTGCCAGTCTTCTAGGAGTACTTTGCACTTCGAATGTGCGAAGCACTCATTTGGTGGATCAGTCTTCACCGGCCATTGAGGGCAGGACAATTTGGTCGATGTTGCCGGAGCAGCAGGCCAGTTGAACTGCCCTTCGAAGAATTCTGCCCATCGTCCAAGACGTCGATGAATGTTAGTGATTGGCATCACGTCATCCTCACAGATTGTTTCACTCACACCAGACTTCTTGCTGCCAGTGGCTCGGATAAGTTGGATGGGCTTCCGGCAGTTACCAGATGCAGCTGCTGTTTCCAGCTCATTAGCACACTCCGACCATTAGGCTTCTCGGTCCTTACGCAAGCTTTGCCCAATTTCATTACGTAACAGCCTTCGTTTGTGGTCAAACTCACGGTCACCCGGAGTAGACCGACGGGCTTCGATGAGTTGCAAGGAGCCTGAAGAAACCCAGTGTTTGTGGGCGGGACGTTTCGCGAAGCCGCAAGCGACTTTACTCGCAATTTTCATGGCGTCATGGAGATGCAACCAATGCTCATCTATACTTTTCGGTGGGATGGTAGCTAGCCTAGAAGCTAGGTGGGTTCGATACATACTTGCAACAAAAGTTGCAACCAATTTACTAAGATCAATTCGTTGGCCACTGAAAAGTAAGGTGAGATTGGCGCAGACCAGGGCATGATCAGAGTCCAGATAGATACTCCAAAAGGAGCGGCGAGCTGCTGCATAAGTTGGAAATTAAGGATACACAAATTAAGAATAAAAGGGAGCCAATTCATGCTATTACGCAAATAATTTTAAAGGACTATTAAGATGGTGAAGTGTTCAAGAATTCAGCTTTTGATTCATTTAAATGCGTCATTTCATTTATTTGTGCGAGGGCTGTGATACTGCAGGGATGCCCAGACTGAAGCAGGTGGTTTTTTCAGGGGGCCACACCCAGAGCCTTTGACCTAAAGGTCTAACCCACAAGGCAGTGGAGCATCGTGAGGAGATGAAGTCCCATCGTAGCCAGTGACTATAAATGGTTCATACGCTATTTGTTCCCTCAGGGTACTGGGGCCTATGTGCACCACTGGTTTGGAATCAGGATTTTCCAACTCCCCTAGGTGGACTTTCTGTGTCCACTAACCCGGTTAAAGCGCCGAGCATTCGCTCTTCGTCCTCTCATTTTCGTAAACAACACCCCCGCCATGAGAATGCAATGAGTGGGACTTCCCTGGCAGAGGCTATATACGCGCGACCATGTGAGAGCGTTTTAGAGAGGGAGGGTGGCCCCTCCCCACTCTCTGACGTACCAGGGCATTTGGGGGCAGGAAATAGGAAATAAATGGTATGTTTCCAGGTAAGTGATTCAAGAATCTCTATTGACATCTTGTAATGATAAACTGATGAAAGTAACTTTATAAAAAGCTGCTAACAATAAACTGATGATATATTTGTAATATTCCGACGAGTAGAAATCAGGGCTTTGTAGCTTAGTTTAAGTTGCTTATTCAGGTAGTAAATAAATAAATAACCGAATAAAATTAACACAGGTTTAAACCTTGTGCTTATAATATCTTAGATGGTTATACACTATTTCTCACATGCCTACTTTTGAATTCGTTAATGAGAAAGAATAGGGATTTTTGAAGTCGAGGTGGGTTGAAACTAACTCTTCTGTATAACAAGTAAAACAAATTTAGTTAAATCAAGAATTCTTTAGTTAAAATTATTTTTATCAGAGTCATTCATAAGGTTTTAAAGAAATAAATTTTGAAACCATATCTGAATATTAGTTTAAGCAAAGAAAAAAGTCAATGTTTGTAGGATAAAATGGAACTATTATGTTTCGTTTCTCTACCTTCAGCTCCATATGAACTATTAAGTCCAATTCTTTTGAAATGTAAACATACTTGTAAACTAAGAAATGAATTGTTTTTGAGAGAATATGGAATTTTTTTGAAGATGAAAGTGTAATGAAATTGATAGTTCTAGAATATTGGAGATGACTTGGTTATACAATTAGACAAAGGCTAATCAAGAACTTATAAAATAATAAATAAAACAAAACATTCACAACTGAACTCACTGTTACTTACTTACTTACTTACTTACTTACTT
>NW_017386043.1:787816-802376 GCF_000237925.1 Schistosoma mansoni
TATCTATCAACCTATATATATATATATATAGTTAAAATTAAAATGAATGATATAAATTTCATTGGTGTTTATCATCTAAGGTCAGAAACATCAATAATAAATAAACGAAAAGATTATCACCTGAGAAAAATTAATACCTGATTGTTCAGAAAAAAAATCATAAAATGACTGCTGTTACCCAATCTCAAGTAGATCATTTGATAACTGAATTAGAACCGCAAGTGGACACAGAAGCACATCAGGAGGAACTAGGCTTAAAAGTGTATGAATGGTAAATATAACAATGATGTTTATCGGTCTGTTTGTGTTTCTTTTTGAACATATTAGCTTTCTAAAGGCTAGACCAGAATATATTTGTAAATTTTCAAGACTTCAAGGACTTGATGTTAGTAATTTTGCACAATCAGAAGGGCTCAAGTACTATGCAAGAACTTTTGTTTCGGCTCTTTTGCCGATGATTAAAGCTGCAGCAAATAAGTGTGAATTAGATAAACTTTGCTTGAATGAAGCTGTTGTGCACAGAAATCGTCAAGTTAACGAACAAATATTTCTAGTAAGTGAATTCTCGACATTTACATGTATTTATTTCATTTGCTTTGTAAGCGCATTTCACAAATTGCCAGTTCAATTTAAACAATTTTTAGTTCTCCATATAGTTTATTGGTATGATGAGTATTACCATTAGGCACTAGCGAAATATTAAATTACTGATTACAGACGTTGTGGGAAGCTACTATTCCTTAGGAAAATGTTTTTCCATATTCTAGATTTTCTTCAGGTAGTTTCACTTCCGTTTACCTTAGGTAATATAGATACTTCAACGTCAGTTAACCTGAAGTCAGTATCAGAGAGTAATAAGCATTTATTTTTTGTCGCTTTCTGAACACTAACGTAATATGGAATAAACTGTTTACCTCTGAATAGTCTAACTATTTTCAAACAGTTATCAAGTACTTATCCCTGTTCTGATGTGGGACACTAGTTTTAGGAAATAGCTGGAGAATCTTCAAGGTAAGATTTAATCATGCCAAATAAGTTAAATGCTTTTAAAGAATCCAAGTAAATTATAAACACTTGCCACACTTTACAAATCGAATTTTATTAAATCTGATACTTTAAAATTTTCTACTTTTTTTGTGGCCCGAAATCTGACTCCGATTGGATCACATGATTGATTGTTATTGAAATATACATGTCGGCTATCCTAGTATATTTCATCGACTTAATTTGTTTCAGTGTATAACGAAATTAAATAAGTCAAATACGAGAATGGAGTTTTGAATACGTATATTTTGTGCACCCATTGATCTGGACAGACAATTAGAGGAACGAAGCGAAGAGAGCGAAGTGAAATGCCACGCGGTGGAGAGGGCGTGTTAGCCAACTCCGTTTAATTAATAGTTAATGAATATTTATAGTCAGATAAAAATAAGTTACAGACATGTGATGAATAGGATAAGTGTATACACGCATACGCTCATATAAAAACAGGGTTAATAAGTGAATAATTAAAAAGGTCAAAACTTGACTCAAGAAGAATGGATAAATTAACCTGTCCAGAAGCTAGAATAAGGGTATATGGGCTTAACATAGTAACCGACACTACACTTTATGATCAACAGTGAGATGAACTTAATAGTTTATTCACTTAAGTAAGATAGATTAATTTCAGATTTTACAGTTAAAGTATAATCATAATTTAAAGCAATTAGTCCCTTTGATAAATTTTGATAATATAATAAGAAGACAAAGATTATCAGAACTATGTGATATATTAGTGCAATGCATTTCGAACAATCTGATCACACATATACTTGTTAAGAACATTTATATATAAAAATATAAGGTCAACTAGACTGGAAATGGGCAAGGATAATAATAATAAAAATAATGTGAAAACAATTTGACACCTAATCACTCTGGCTAATAAACTAATATTACCAGGGTAGGTTTAAAGAGAGAACAAACTGTTTTTGAATACACAAAAGGAGTTTATCCTCTACTCTTATCGGGTCATTCGATTGTATTTGTTTCTGCAACCATTTTGGTACATGTTCACATACACTAATTTTCAGATCACGATTGCTCCTCCCTATGTATGTGTGACAACACACACACTTAAATTGGTAAAAGCAGTGTGACACAATCATTTTCATGTCATTTAGGTTTTGAATGAAGCATGGACCTCGTTCTTTCTTTGATAATGCCCTTCGCAGCACAAAACGTTTTGTTGATGACTGATTTAAGCCTTTTATTTTTATATATAAATGTTCTTAACAAGTATATGTGTGATCAGATTGTTCGAAATGCATTGCACTAATATATCACATAGTTCTGATAATCTTCGTCTTCACATTACATTATCGAAGTAATCATAGTTGTTTCTAATGAATACCTTGTAAACAAATAAGATTTAACTATAAGAATAATATCTACTTTAATTGATCCTCTTTAATTATAAATTTATTGATTACATGCCTTTTTTCAAAATAAATTCACTAAATGATTGAATTCAATAAATTAATATATTATATTGAACACTTTAATTGTAAAGCATTCATTATATAAAATGAGGAGAAAGAAAGTTTATCTTCATTAATATTAATTATAATAAATAACTTTCATTTATTATTTTTTAGGATTCTTTGCCAATATTTATTGATTTTTTTAACAATTACATCAATGATCAACAAAATAAAGAAACAATGAGTAAAATATTGACTTACGTTTTTAAAACAATCGGTTCTCAAATTTAACAAAAAAGTAACTAAATAAAATACGTAACTTAAATTGTTTTTTGTTGTTGTTGTTGTGAAAATTAACCTTTTATTGTTTGAATTAAGCTGACAATTTATGTTGTAAAGCTAAAACAAATGCACCAATAAATATGATTTTATTATTAGTAATTTATAGTTACTTTATATGATCCCTAGGATTTTAGACAATTTTCAAAATGAATCATTTATTGATCAGTTTAATGAGATCAAAAATATGGAATAATGAGGTTTTACATTAAGAATTGGGAAGTATATATAGCGCTTTTTTAGCTAGTCCGTTTTCTACGGGATGGAGTCGCTAACCCCATGCCCGACCTTTCTACTTTACCCGGGCTTGAGACCGGCAGTAGCCCCCGGAGGAGCTACAGGCGGAGTTATATATATAGCATTTAATTAAAACTATTTTATTTTATTTTTTTTAAATGTTTATGTAAGGCGATAAAGTCAATCACTTTATATTATTAATTACATCATTAATCTAATGATTTAATATTAAAGATTTAAATAAAAACTACGTCACAATATTTCAAAAGTGTATTTTGTCTACAATATTCAAATCTAGAAATCTGATAGATTACAATAAGAAGGGGTTTTGTGGAGATTTCAGTATTTTTCATAGTTGAAATCATGGGTCAATTGAAGCTAAACCATTATGGAAAACCTGTAAGCACTGGACGGCCGTTTCACCCTATTGTGGGACTCCTCAACAGTGCGCATTCACGATCCCGCTTCGCGAGATTTGAACCCAGAACCAACCAATCTCGCGCCAGAGCACTTAACCGATAGACCACTGAGCCGGCATCAAACGGTGTCAATGCCTAACTTCAACCAATCCACAAAGTTGAGCAACCATTCACCAATGTTTTCAGAGAGTTGATATCTCACAATTTCGTGGATCGGTTGAAGTTAGACATTAACACCGTTGGATGCTGGCTCAGTGGTTTAGAGGTTAAGCGTTCGAGTGCGAAACTGATAGGTCCCAGGTTCAAATCTCGCGAGGCAGGATCGTGAATGCGCACTGTTGAGGAGTCCCACAATAGGGCGAAACGGCCGTCCAGTGCTTCCAGGTTTTCCATGGTGGTCTGGCTTCAATTGACTTATGATTTCAAATATATAAAATTGCTAAAAATCTCCACAAAACCTCCTTCTATTAAGTTTATCTGTTGTTCATTATGAAAAAATGATCTTGTTTCTTTAAAGAAAATTATAGGACTATCAAAATCCCAACTAATTTTGAGTCATTTGGGTCGGGAAAGAATTAATTTGACTTAATTTACGTACGAATCTGCACAATTCGTTAAATAACCATAGATTACATAACATGTTGCAAAATTTGTAGAGAATATGAAAAATTTATCACTGATTTGTATAATGGAATAATTCAGTCATAAAAATAAATGATGTTAATTAACAGAATAAAAGCCTAAAATGTTCAAACTAAAGGTTTTTAGAATATTTTTCAAGTTTCAGCCAAGAATCCAAGTATATTGTACACATATCATGAAAAGTCTACAGATATATTTGTCCAATAATTTTATATGAGTTCATTTTTAAATTCACATATTTAGGTAATGTAATGACAATATCATTGGTAGTAAAACTTAAAATATGTAAGGTAGATAGTTAGATAGACTATATATTTATGTCATGTAACTGTGTTTTAGCTAGGTCGTTGAACGAGATGTGCATTTCCATAAAAGCGGTCTGTATTATATTTCATCCTAATTAGCATTTCGATTAATAGTATGATTTATGGACGGCCTTTGAGAGACATTCAAGTGACCTTGAGAATATCTACCTGCTTACTAGAACAAAATGAGGGTTATAAATTAGTGTAAGGAATTAGGATTGACTTTGTTGTTGGACATTATGGTTACGGATTAGATTTAAGGCTTTCACCGCTAACTGACATCAGCTACAATACCAAAATGCTATTTAGCCAAATGGATGAATTAATTTTGCCCCAAAATCGAAGACATGCTCTCTTAAATAAAATTGGTCTCTCCATAAAATCAATATCTAAGGTAGATTCGGATACTTGATTCAGCTTCATTGATCACAGTGACAACTATTGCGAAGCCTAAACAACACTATTCAGTATAAATTAATCAGTTCTGTGTCAGTATTTAGCAGTATATACTAGAACGGTTAGAAAATAAATTGGGACTTTTGTGTGTAAACAAAGTGCTAATCAATCTAACAAATAATTTGTGAATAATATATCTGAAGTATCTGATTGTTTTAGGACGCAATTTGTGTCATAACAATAATGAACATAATTTTGCTTCGTGAAATCATTACGTTTATGGTCTTTGAAAAATTAATTATAAGCTGTAATATTTGTACCATTGCAAATGTATGGTCACTTTCTCTGAAATTTGAGAAATACTATTTGAATTGCATTTCAAAAACTAATTTACAAACTATGCTACATATAAGCAAAGATGGATGGTGGTTAGCAGTGGAATCCAGGACACACGTTTCGTCCTATTTGGGACTCGCCAACTGGATGTACCTGTATCCCAGAGTTGATGTTCACTCCAGGACTCGAATCTGGTACCGTTCGCTTCAAACACCATCGCGTTATCCACTTGGCTTCTGCATCCTGATGGCCATTTGCTTGTGTAATGAGGTGAAGTTTAAATACATTTTGTATTATTTTGTTTGAATTTTCCCATTGATGTTTAAGAATGCAATTGAACAGTCTCTTATTGTCTACAGATAATATTGAATTTAAAAAAATCAATGTTGTTATTACACCGATTCAAATTTGTATGGTGAAAAGTATCCTAAATTATCAAGTTTTCGTAAATTTAGACCAATTAATAATAAGCGTTCATTCGTAGAGTTTCCGACAAAGGACTAAAATATTACAATAGTTGGATTTCTTACCATCGAATAAAAATTATCTTTATAGAAAGACATCATTTCGTCAAATAAGAGGTTCGATTTGTTGAATATAAATTCCGTTACTTACATTCTTGTAATTGATTCTTATATATCGTATAAATTCAATGAATCTGATATTTAGTTTATATATTTTAGTTCTAAAAAGTTATGAAATAACCCATGGTACTCAGTTGTAAGAAAAATAAACGGATCTTAATTACAAACTTTTAGAGTTAATCCGTAAGAAATATTGAAAAACCATTACTTTTGCTTACTGGCTGTCGTTAGTATCTACCACGTTGAGGGAATTAATCTTTTTGAGATACTCAATACTTTAATCAGTGTTTTAGCACGAAGTAATTTGGGTTACAATTAATTGGTTGTAGAAATTAATTGATTAAATTAACTGGCCAATAAGTTTAGTAATCATATAGCAAAGTTGATTGTTAGAACTCACTTAGCACTAAAGACTATGAGACATGGTAACAGGAACATTCGGTGATTGATTCGTGTCCTACTTAATAATGTTTGAGTAAATAGGGAGTAATAAATCTTCAAATACTTGTAGAACGACATAATGTACATCTTAACTTTGAATAAATATATTAAAGAGTTGTAGTAAGTGCAAAAGTGTTTGCCATTCTCTCCCAATAATTATTATCTAAACACTTAAAGTCATCTGGTACGAATCATTGATTTAATGAAGTTCATCATCATATTCAAGAATTCTTATGTAATCATCCAAATAAAAATAACTCTTATTTTTGATCTTACTGGTGAAAAACATTTAATTAAAACATTCTGGAAGTTCAAATTTCCCCTGAAAAAGAGAAAGATGATTTAATTGATTGGTAAATTTTAGTAATTAATGTTGATTGACTATTCGTTAATTAATCTTTAAGTTATGATTCACTTTCATTACTTAAAATATTTTCAATATCAGTCTAAGTATCATCTTCAGTAATTTGTAACAAAGAAAAATTCACTAGTTTTGAGATCAGCATAAAGTAATCAATAGAGAAATCTTATATAAGAACTTTCGTTTAAATTAGAGCAAATAGTTTCACAGTATTTGGGCGCCGAGTTGATGTAAGACATTAAATAGAAATAATATATTTGTAAAATCTCAGCAAATGAATTTGAAGTAAATCCAACGTTTTGCTTGGCAATCTGCTTCAAGCCTTTTCAAGGAATCTTATGGTAAGTTAAATGTTTCAGAGTTGTCTATTTTAATATGTTAAAAGTTATCATTAAACTTCTACTTTATTGAGCTTTCGAATATTATTAACATTCAGTGGAATAAGTAATCATCAAACTTTTAGACGTTCAACAACTGAACTTTTTTAAAATCCTTTTTAGTATTAGATCTCTTGATGTCTAAAATTTTTAATACCTCAGGAAGATAATAATTAAAACACTTGATTCAACAGAAGGAACTCGATGAAAGATAATAAAAATAAGTCAAATATTATATTATCGTTTTAAGATTTTGAATTTAGAAGCAAAACTTGAAATTAACAGTTGTAAGTGAATGACTCAAAAAAATATCATACCAGTTAAATAAGAGTTTCGTGAAAGAACATTTCATTCGTGATAATTTCATTATCGAAATCTGTTTTATCATTCTTTAAATGAAATAAATTTGATTTTAAAATTTGTTCATTATCACAAAATATTCAAGTGATAATAAATGAAATCCACAAAGTGTATTACATACTTGTGAATGAAAGATAAAAGAAAAATTACTAATAAGAAGGGGTTTTGTGGAGATTTAGTATTTTCATAGTTGAAAGCGTGAGTCAATTGAAGCTAGACCACTGGACGGCCGTTTCACCCTATTGTGGAACTCGGATGCCGGATCAGTGGTCTATCGGTTAAGTGCTCTGGTGCGAGACTGGTAGGTCCTGGGTTCGAATCTCTCCAGGTGGGATCGTGAGTGCGCACTGCTGAGGAGTCCCACAATAAGGTGAAACGGCCGTCCAGTGCTTCCAGGTTTTCCTTGGTGGTCTAGCTTCAATTGACTCACGCTTTCAACTATGAAAAATTACTAAAGCAAATAAAAAATATCGGATCTATAAGATATTAAACAGTAAAAATGGCTAAATATCAACAGATTATGATATGAGATGGTGGAGAAGATTAGTAGCTCAGGTGGACGATTTTGATGGAGTTTTATTCTCTGAGCTCAGAGAACAAAAGTCCAAGATCTCTAGTTTGTCGATATTTTCGTCAACTACGACTAGTGTGTCATCTATGTATCGACAGTAATAATCTAGCTTACTTAGGATGTCTTTTAACGGTCCGTTTTCTAATTTATTATTAATTTCAGAACATATGATTGTTATATTCTAGTGAAGATTAAATTATAGGTAACTCCTGAGAACTATTAATGGACTAATATTATACATTCTTTTTGTATAAATACTTAGTAACTAGATTATGTATATCTATATTCCTCTTATTGTAAGCTTTATTTTGACTTACAGACTTATGATACGATTTACTATTCTTAAATTATACTCAGTTTATTAATTACCGTCTCCCACAATCACAGCCACTTTTTGGCTTGATCTTGTACAAATGTTATCCCCTATTTTATGGTGTGATGTGGTCTGTTTGGCTTATATAAACCAGGTATGTTTGAAATGAGGGATTCGCATAGTGGAAGCTGGTATCGATGTTTTGGACTCAACTGTCAGGGCTAGGAGGAAAAAGGACGCTGGGCTGCTCATACTGGTCGATACGTCATTGGTTTGGCACAGTGCTAATATTGTGTAAGTCGTATTCTGATTGACGAATAAGTCACGTGATATTAGACCGGCCTAAAAGGTACAACAAAGACAGTGTTCAGAACAGTCTCAGATGTAAATTTTAATAAAACTTCTCTATAATTTTTCGATGTATCAATTTTATCTAATCAAAAACTGGAATTCTGGTCACTGATACTAGAATAAATTATATGCTCATAAAACGGGCATCTCACAGCGTCTTATACCAAAAATAGTTCAACTGATAGGCTGACTCAGTCAGAGTGGAGTGAGAATCTGATTTTCTATCGATCAATATATTTCTTGTACATGATGTTCAACTGTGGTTTTAAATCTATAGTCTGGAGACTAATTTATTATCTCTACACACTGGAAACACTCCCTTGATTCTTTAAAAAAGTTGTGGAGATGAGTGCCAACTAGCACATAAAATACGTGTAAGTCCTGGTGACTGCTTTGAACCTCCGAACATCAGGAATCTACACCACTATGTTCAATACTTTAATCTAGTGGCTAGTGGATAAAGAGAATTAGGTCATAACTATAGACTAGATGACAATATATCGGCTACTACTCAACAGATGAATATTTCTGATTCCATTTCACTTTGCAAGCTATCATATTTCCTTGTCGAACCCAATATTTCTACCGTAACACTACTTATTTGGTTGATGAAAATGATAGTTAAAAATACTTCAGTCGAAATTAATGATTTCTATTCCAAATACTTATGAATTTCGAACTTACTGAAAGATCACTTTCAGTGAGCTGAATTAATGAAGACAAGCTGACGATAAAAAAGATTGAATATAGCCGGAATAGAAAAGATAGTAAAACGTAACTTTACTTATTGACAATAAAATTCGTGTGATAACTATAGGATGTTTGAGAGCTATCTAGTGGATACTAAAGATTAATAGATGCAAATGATCTAACTTGAATTGTCCACAGTAACTCTTTCACACTTTTGTTTTGTTTAAGTCTTTTCAATGTCCCATGTATTTTCGGCCCGTTGCCCAGATGGTTCTTCTCAGTGTTACATTATTCTCCTCTTCATAATCACATGTATTTTGCAATGTTATAGATCGGCTTCAGTCTGAAAATTGGAAAATTAGTTAAGTGTCATATCAATCCAATTTACAGTTTGGAATTTATATCAAATTTGTCATATTCTTTTTCATCACATAGTCATACTTTTACTTCATTTAAAATCACGGTCAATTTATTATACAAATCACATTTAAAAGTGTTTGCTTTTTAAGAATTGTCATTTGATAGTTTGTTGTTTAGGGAAAAAGGAACTATATTTTGCAATCAGCTGCTTAAGACTTCATCTGATAATAAAGTTTATCATTTACAACTAAAGTGGAAATGGCATAGGAATATGATACACAGAACATGATTCAAAATAAAGTAACATTAACATTATTAAGTCTTACAATATAGTGTTTGATAAACAAAATGTTCAGTAGCTTGGTAGTTTTTTGTTTCATTTGATACAATACTGAAATTACTTACTAAAATATGCATTTCAAAAGAAATTAAATCTGAAATTAATTTCAGCTCGATATGTGTTTGATCATCTATAGAACTTACTGATGAAATTGCATGATTGGTTTTATTTCCTGAAACTTCAATGATACATACGTTCTTTGTTCTTACACCGATGAGAATTCTCTGTGAGAAAAGCAGCCTGTTATTATAGCAGAAAGCATTACTTACAAGTACTTCCTAACACTTTGATTAATCAGCTGGTATTTGTCATCAGTAGAAAACCATTTTTAAATATAGCTAGTTTTGCAAGTAATATCAAAAAACCTTGTGATTTAAATGATATAAGCAGTAGGTAATATGAAAGTGATTTAAAATAAGTCTGACGAACTAGTTGATCCTCATCATCTTAGATAACTTTGAACTTCAAAACGGTTGTTATTTTTGCTGATTTTCATATTTTTGAACATTATTCGGAGGATATTTGCCTTTTCTAAAGACTGTGGACATTGAAAATGCTTAAATAATACTACAAATGATATTGGTATTAGTTTTAGATTAGGTTGTTTGAAAAATCAGCTTTAAGGAATTTTCATTGGCGAAGTAAGTAGATTAAAAAAAATTAACTAATATTCCGAATAATAATAAACTTTACCTTGTTGTTAACATGGATGAATGCTTTGTTGATTACTTTTAATTTTTTTCACAACCGTGAGTGTAGTTTTTCCAATAGTTAATATATTTTTATAGATCATGAGCGTAATGCATAAACGATTATCTTTATGACTTCTCACCAACCACGATGTTTCAAAGAAACAGTAACTTCGCTATTAAGTTTCTCCCATACGTAACAAACTTTTCAAGCAAGAAGTCTAAATTATCAAAACTCAGCAGTAAATGACTTATGTTACCTTCTCCAAGTCTTATTCCCATTTGTCTAGCTTCTCAGACCCACAAATTTAACTAAGTTCATGGGGATGGAGATACAGAAGATACAGATTTTTTCTTATTTATTAAGAGACACAATAAATACCTTATTTAAAGCCTCCATCTATTAGGACTAGAATAATTTTTGTCATTTTATTATCATAAGAAACGATTACAAAATGCCATGTATTAATCTTAACTGTTTATGCTTCTGCAGCATACTATTAGCAAACTGATAGAAAATATGCTATTATCATTTATTATGAAGTGGAAGATGAGAGTAAGTAGTTTCGCAGGATTTCGGTCAAGTAAATGTGAGAAATCATTTTCTTTTAAATGATTATGAATAGAGATCTGGGTATCGAATCAGTGATATCACGTTTTGAATGTATTTATCAATGTAAAGGCTTTTATAATTTTATAAAAGTAACAGAATGAGGATAAGATTTACTCAAACATTTTATCATTGAAGTTATGCACTTTATATTTTCGTAAATATTACCTTTTGATGCTCGTGATATTGTTCCTATCCAACATCTAAGATCTACTTCATTTCAAAATAAAACAGATAGAATTTACGCGGTTAACTGTAAGAGTATGGTTAAGCTAATTAGTTGTTATAGAAATTCAACTTGTAATATTTGTTTCTTGTGAACCACGAGACAAGTTTACTGATAAAAATTATCTTAATGGAATATTAGCTATCTGTTTTGGTTACATTCGTCGAATAAAATTCTATGCTTATATTTTCATACTGTGCTACAAATTTCAATAACCCCTAAATAAATGTACAGCCATGAATATTAAAATTCATCTAATAGTTACCATAAGCTTTACATAAAGGAATGACACAAATGTATTTCGTTTGAATATTCATATTGTTGAAATCCAAACCATTATGAATGGCTAAAGGTTTTATTAGGAGTGTTTTATAACTTGTTAATTCTCTTCAAACATCCAACTAAGGCGATTGTCATTAAAGACTACTGTAAATGGGAGCATTTTGGAAAAACAAGATTTGACGAAAAATCGGTGCTTTGATAAATGTTTTCCTAACCAATTACATGGATTTAAGGTTTAAAACACTTGACTGTAAGAGATGAATATGCTCAAAAACAGTACTTACTCGGAAGTCAGTTAGCATAGAAGTCAGTTGAAATGTATAGAAGTAGTTAATCACGCGAATTTGCCATTGGCTACTAGGTTTATTTTTGAAACATAATATACAATATTGACTCAGTTTAGTATAAAATATAATATATTGTCTAAATTCTATCGATCAAGCTGACAATGTGGTAATTAAGTTAAGTTATCCGACCCCGCGATTTACTGTTCGTAATATTTCATGGGTGAGTGAAATAATAAGGAAGCTCTTGAAATGTATGATCTTCTGTCTCCGAGAAAATTAATGAGCTATCAGAACTCCATAGCAAAAAGCGTCGTACATATAGTATCTGGCTTTTGTAAGTACTGACAAAATACTGAAAACGATCAATCAAGGACAACTAATGGTAATACTGGGTTACTAAACGGGTATAGTCGACTACGTAGTTAAGATAGTAAAATCAGTCAACATTTAATTGTATTGAAACTGTCTAGTGTCACGTTTCTGTAAAGACAAGGTTTGAGTCAAATAATTCAAAGCTTTATGCATCATGTTATAATAGGTAATCTAGTACGAAATAAAAAAACAGAAGAGATCGTTAAATGAACATTAATGTCTAAATGAGGATCGTAAGAAATAGTAAAGGAATCCCAATAACTTTAATGAATCATTATGTAAATAAATTCAGTTAATTTTGTCAATAATTTTCAGACGTTTGATTTTTCTTTGAAAAGAACGCATTTGATTCATTGTATGCCTATAAACCATGTGCTGTGTCACACCAATGTTCCATGATTTACTTAAGGTATAAAAGTTTATTGTTCAGAATATGTTGATGTGCAACGTAAAAAACTGTTACACATTTACATTTGTTTTGAATTAAAAACAAACTATCTTATTTTAACCAGCTGTTTCCAAATAAATCCACTGTTGTAATTTCACTATTTACTTCAGTTTCATATGGTATCAATCTAATTAAAAAATAAAGAAAGAGATGTTAAATTTTGAACACCGTAATAACCGAATACATTTTCAGTATGCAATACTAACAGTCGAAAGACTAGTAGAGATAGCTAATCAGGGAAATTATATGTCACTTAATTGTTAAAAAAGAAGAATTATGAACAGTTCCTTCATAAACTAATTTGCTTCTGTAAACAGTCAGCAAATGAACTTCGAAATCAGCGACTAGATGGTAGGTGCTTACTGTAAGAAGCTTTCAAGAAAAGTTTATGATTACTTTGGGAATTTCGCATCTCGTTGGAGTACTTTAATTCAATAGTAAGACTGATTATAAAAACACATACGATTTAGATTTGTCTGTGCTATATTTCTTAACATAAATGTTATTTGTGAGGAGGGAAATGAGAATAATGAATATTTTGAGTCTAGTATTCTAACAAGTTACTTCTTATTTCATCTGTTGCAAAAGTTCAGTAAAGTATCTCACAATTCATTGTTGTTGTATCAAAGTTTGAAAAAGGGAACTTTAGATTGATATCATTTATAGAACTTCATTTTATGGTTATCAAGTTTTGATGGAGGATACTTTATTCATTTACTGTTAAGAAATCAGGTCTTAAGAAATATACGTGAAAATATTGTAGGGGTATAATAATTGTAAAAATAAAGATTTATGAATTATGTGTAGGCCTTGGCTTTTCGAGTCCTGTGAAAGACCTAAAAAGACCGTGTGGTGCTTACACAAGATGATCATTGATTTGAATCTTATTCATACTCTTAGTTGCAATTACAGCACAGTACATTGGCATGTGTACGTTATTTTTACTGTCATCATGTGATGGTCCATTCGTAACTATTGTAGTACGCTTTATGGAAACCTGGGACCTGTTCGTATATTATGTGGCGGTAAATTAACCTTCAAAATAATTATTGTTAGTCTTTTACACTAGTTCTGACCTCATTATTTTTACTGGACGCATACTAGTTTAAGGTGCTCGGACAAGTGCAGGTACATCCAGCTGACGTGTCCCAAGTAGGGCGAAACGCGCGTCCTGGATTCCACTGCTAGCCACTATCAATCTTATGTGTGATTCTGTTTCCAATTACTCATATACATTGGCGCGGTTTAGTTTCATGGAATCAGCTTATAAAATACTTTGATGTGAATAAATATTTTATTTGTAATGATTGTTGATATTGAGGACTTCACTTGATCAATGTAAATTCTGTGTCGTTTACACTGACTTTTACTTACGCCTGTTACCATTCACGGTAGAGCACAGGCCGTCCAAAAGAATTCTTCATCGCACTTTGTCCACAGAAACCGTTTCCATTTCTTTCCAGTCACTGTTCATGCTTCTGATGTGTGCTTCCAATTGTCGGCGCAGTGTGTTCTTTGGCCGTCTGCTTTTCCATTTCCCTTCAGGATTCCAATTTAAGACTTTCCTCGTGATGCAGTTTGGTGATTTCCTTAATGTGTGTCATTTCCTAATTTCCTCTTCAGCTGGAACTTTGTTCTCTCCCACAATAGGCTGTTGCTGATAGTATCCGGTCAACGGATATTGAGTATCTTGCGTAGACAACTGTTTATAAATATTTATACCTCTTTGATGATGGTCGTAGTAGTTTTCCACGATTCA
>NW_017386043.1:802576-812034 GCF_000237925.1 Schistosoma mansoni
GGAACAACTTAGTATCAATGACAACGGGTAATTCTAAATATTTGAGAATATAATTCGATAGGAAAGGGTAGGAAGGTATGTAACAAGGAATACTTGAAATGAAGGTTTGAAGCGGTGTATGTACTGAGCCCCTCTGCTCTCTATTATCTAACATTTCCAACCAATGAATAGTATGTATACGCCACTATGGCACGGATTAACACTCAGTGACTCCATGGACTGAAACCACGTTTTAGTTTAGCCAGTTTTGGATTATCTTCAACCAACTTTTGTGCCAAAAGATATTGCCCGTTGATGTGAAAGGTGTTCATGTGTACATAAAACACATCTTAATTACACCAATCTATGAAGATCTACTGCATTATTAACCAACTCGACATTCGCCTAACTTTTTATTTCTAACATCAATTTTGTCCACTCAGTCGTTCAACCTTGTACGCGCAATATTTTGCAGACAATTTTGTCCAGGAAAATGCAGCCTGAAAATGTCTTTCACTGTCTTAGACCAGATTTCACGGCTATAAAGTAGTAAAGAGTTAACTAGTGAGAACCATGCTCTCCTTCTTTCTGACAGACGGACATCTCGCCTACGCCACAAGTGACGCAAGTTGCGCGGCGTTTATCGCATGGTGTGCTGCACACCGAGAATAAAAAATTATCCTACAGAATACTGGGTATTGTAACTCATACATATTTTTAACACGTCCTAATTTACCCACTGTTGTAAAGCCAACAATGATCATTCATGATGACATACTATTTAGTGAACTGATTGATTTATATATTATCATATCTTAGGTCTCTGTGTGAAAAGTCCTTACATCTCTTTTATCAGACGTGTGAAAAGTATGTTGCTAATTTTGCAGCAAGTGTTGAGCTTTTAACATAGAATCAAAATTAGTAGACTGATTGACAAGCACTGAGTAGCTATTTATGTGATGTATCATAACCTGAGTAAAATAGGTTGAGTCTTATTGAAAAAGGTAGACAGTCGTTTGTCACTAACATTTTGTGGTAGAAATGTTGCCCAAGACTAACTTAGTTCATGAGCCTTTAAGCATCAGTGAAATTTCGAATTCGTGGAATACGATTTTTTTGAACTTGTTGGATAAATCAATTATTACTGTTTGACTAATGTTTTTCACAGATCCGTTTGTAAGTGAAAATCTTTTGGAGCTTCATTGTAAATTAACAGTATAGAAGTGTGTACACAACGAGTTGTGTAGCAATTAATTGAAAAATTGCTGAAGGGTTTAAATATTATAGAGTTCATAGTCTTTAAAATAAACTGAACTATCCAAAACAGTTATGGATCGTTGTCCAGCTGGTGCTCTCATCTATAGGCGTGCCGTAATAAAAACACATGAGACAAAGTTTTTAAAACAATGGTATTTCAGATTGAACACTGGGAAAATCATAAACATGAGTTCAAAGGTTATTTTTCATCTGTATCTTTTTTGTTACTACAGAGATATGTCATGATTATATGTTATAGATTACTTATTACGTGCCACTTATAACGGAGGTGACTATTGGTCATTAAAATAGGTGATGATGCCAAACTTAGCGACTCGTTCATGTTTATCTTAGCTTAAGAATATTAAGCCTATTGGACTTCGTAGGCATTAGTGACCAAAGTATCACTAGGCGTTGAGCAGAATTGTTTTAGATGGAATTTAACAACTAGATTGAAATAAGTATAGTTGGTGTTGGGTGATATTATATCCAACTAAAAATTTGGGCACAGCGTCTTTGACTTCAATAAGTAAAGTTCCATGATACTAAGTATCCAAAAGTCGGACAAATTAATTAACTTAATCAGAAACAATGAGATAATAAGATCTGCCTATAATTTACCTTAATTGGTTAATTTTTTTAGTCTGATATAAATATGGTTTATATAGCATAGACAGTAGTCTCGTTTGCAATACTACCTAGTTTAATTGCCGGAAGCAGAAATTACTGTATGTAGTAGTATTAATCGCTAGAAAAGTTTACTGTCTACCTTGCAAAAATCAGATAACATCACATATTCTTCACTAGGGTGTTGTTAAACAGAATAAAGGACTCCGTAGATGCCCAACTTCGAGACCAACAGGCTGGATTCCGCAAGGATCGATCATGTACCGACCAAATCGCAACTCTACGGATCATTGTGGAACAATCAATTGAATGGAATTCATCACTCTACATCAACTTCATTGACTACGAGAAAGCATTTGATAGCGTGGACAGGACAACACTATGGAGGCTTCTTCGACACTACGGCGTGCCTGAGAAGATAGTCAATATCATACGGAATTTCTATGATGGATTAAACTGCAAAGTCGTGCATGGAGGACAGCTCAATGACTCGTTTGAGGTAAAGACCGGTGTTAGACAAGATTGCTTACTCTCACCCTTTCTCTTTCTTCTGGTGATCGACTGAATCATGAAGACGTCAATATCTGGAGGGAAGCACGGGGTACAGTGTACAGCTAGGATGCAGCTGGACAATTTAGACTTCGCAGATGATCTAGCTCTTCTATCACACACGCAACAACAAATGCAGGAGAAAAAGATCAGTGTAGCAGCAGCCTCAGCAGCAGTGGGTCTCAGTATGAACAAAGGGAAAAGCAAGACTCTCCGATACAATACAACATGCACCTATTAAATTACACTTCACGGAGAAGCTTTGGAGAATGTGGAAACCTTTACATATATGGGCAGCATCATTGATGAACACGGTGGATCTGATGCAGATGTGAGGGCGAGGATCGGCAAAGCAAGAGCAGCATATTTACAACTGAAGAACACCTGGAAATCAAAACAATTGTGAACCAACACCGAAGTCAGAATTTCCAATACAAATACCAAGACATTTCTGCCGTATGGGGCGGAAACCTGGAGAGCTACGAAAGCCACCATCCAGAGGATACAGGTGTTTATCAACAGTTGTCTGCGCAAAATACTTCGGATCTGTTGGCCAGACACTATCAGCAATAACCTACTGTGGGTGAGAACAAACCAGGTTGCAGCGGAGGAAGAAGTGCTGGAAGTGGATAGGACACACATTGGGGAAATCACCCTACTGCGTCACAAGGCAAGCCTCTACTCAGAATCCTCCAAGCCAAAGGAGAAGAGAAAGACCAAAGAACACATTACGCCGAGAGATGGAGACAGACATGAGAAGAATGAAGAAAAGTTGGACAGAACTAGAAAGGAAGTCCCATGACAGAGTGGGTTGGAGAATGCTGGTCTGTGGCCTATGTTCCATTCGGAGTAACAGGCGCAAGTAAGCAAGTAAGTAAATCACATTATCTGGTAAAATGTAGGCAGGGTTATCATAGGATGCAAAAATCCGGCTCAGATCATGAAGGGTTGCAAAAATATGGAGATCATTACTTTTCATTTATCATTTTTCTATTCAAATAGAGGTATTGTTCAAGAACGGAACAATGTTTGCGTTTCATAGGCTAGCCTCAAATTGATGTTTAGATTTTTACATAACTATTGATTGTTATCAGTAAGTAGATAAGTTCGAAAAATTAAGGGTAGTCAAGATTTCTGCATATCCGCTTTCTAGATTTTTTATTAGTCCTATAAATCTATTCTACCCTCATAATCTTTGTGCATTAACTTACCTGTAAAGATAGCTTGGATGCAGCTCTGCCTTATAATATATTTCACCATCCTCTCAATGACTATTTATTTCCCTTTTTGATATATATATATATATATATATATATATATATATATATATATATATATATATATATATATATATATATATATATATAAGCACAGAATTTCTTCTTTAGATCATGTTAGCCTAAGCTGGACTATTAGTATTCGTTACTAAAAATGATTTTCGTTTATCCGAAAATAAGATGGATGCTTAATTGAACTAGAAATGTAATAGACTTCAAACCACGGACACGTTCAGTACAATAAACGTGAAAGTACAATCAAAATATATATTGAGAGAAAATATTTTGAGTTTCAGATGATCTTGCTTATATAGATCCTTTAAGTTTGGTATGCTTGGAAACTCATTAATTAAATCGACAACTATTCATACTACTCGAACTGAAATGTTTAGTTATACAGTAAATAATGTAAATTTGAATTTGTTTGTTTCTTACTTATACCACCATTATTTTTATTTGTAGGATGATTTGCGCTACGGTAAACGGATTTATATTTACAGAGACTACACAAGTACCCCTAGGTATGTTATATTATTATTACCTCTTCTCAAAATTTCCTCCGCGTAAGCAAAAACTTGATACGAATTCGTAAAGTAAAATTAGTCGTATTAATAATCGTCATTCAAAGCCTCATTCGGGAACAAGTACTTTTTATCTTGTCCATTATTAACTTTTAAATCTGGAGCAAGTATTTTCTGACATTTGATGTGTGATACTACTTATTTACCTACTCTTGTCACTTCTCGTGGAGGAGCATAGGCCGCCCACCAGTTTATCATCGAACTCTGTCTTGGCCAATCCTTTCGAATTATTATTCATCCTTTTGCAGTTTACTTCTAATTCTCGACACAATGTTTTTTGGTTTTTCTCTTTTCTGTTTCCCTGCAGGATTGCTAGTTAGCGCTTGCTTCGTGATGCAGTCTGATGACTTTCGCAGTGTATGTCCTATCCAGTTCCAACGTCTTTTCCTAATTTCCTCTTCGAATGGAAGTTGGTTTGTCCTCCCCTACAGTAGGTTGTTGCTGATGGTATCCGACCAACGGATATTGAGTATCTTGCGTAAACAATTGTTTATAAACGCTTGATGACAGTTGTGGTAGTTTTCTGAGTTTCAGCTCCGTACAACGAAACTGTCTTGACATTCGTATTGAAGATTGTGACTTTGATGTTGATTGACAGTTGTTTTGAGTTCCATATGTCGTTTAATTGTATGAATGCGGTCCTTGTTTTGCCGATCCTTTCCTTTATGTCTGCATTGGATCCTCCTTGTTTATCGATGATGCTGCTGACCAGGTACATGTAAATTTCCATCTCTTCCAGAGTTTCTTTATCAAGTCTGATTGAGTTGGCATTCTTCTTGTTGTATTTGAGGATGTTGTTTTTTCCCTTGTGTGTGTTGAGGTTTACTGATGCAGAGGCTGCTGCTACATTGATTGTCTTCATCTGCACTTGTTGGTGTGTTTGGGATAGATGGAACGGGTCATATGTGAAGTCCAAATCGTCTAACTGCATCCAAATTATCGTTTCTTAGGTGCTCAAAAAGCCAGTCCAAATACACAAATTTGATTTCATCCCAGAAATGCATACCTATTCACTGATTCAAAAGTTTAAATGATGGATAGTTTGAGTATTGATGGATTATAATACTGTTAAGTGATATCATTATCAGAATATAAGATTGTCGCTAATTTTCTTTGCACTGACTTTCTTAATATCAAGCTAGTTGTACTGGAAGTTGTAAACTGTCTAGTTAATACTTTTACATTTAACTCCGTCACTTTTAATTTTGTGATACTTAAGAAATGTATATTCACTTGAAAAAGATATCCATGTCATTTGTGTTTATTCTCCTTGTATAGTAGTGTTGATTACCTCACCACATGAGCTATTCTCATTTTTTAACTATCACTGGGAATAGCTATAGCGAAAAGTGAAGCGTTGGTCTTTTTGATTGAATAATAACTGGAATAAACTTAACATATAAGTTGGTTATTATTCAGCTTTCAATAAATTTGAACTACGTAAGGATCAAAATATTTCATCCGGTTTTGTATTTAGATAAACAACCATTGCCATTTTACCAACTAAAGGTCTTGTTTTACACGAAATTATTCATTTTCCACCCCATTTTAAGAAAATATATGACTATATACTAGAATATTGACAACCGTCAAAATCGACCATAAAATTTTCAAGTTGTGAATGCAATTAGAGATTTGATTCTCATTTAAGAAGTAATACATAATTTACCTGCTTTTTTATGATATACAGTGACGTTTTAAAATTAGATATTTGTGCTTTAGTGTCCTAAAGATTATTAAGTATGCCTTGTATTCATTTATTATTTTAGTTATTATCAAAGTACATATTCACCAAGTTATAACTATGTGTCTCCTCTACGTCGTTTCCGATCATATGGTAGTCTCTCAGATTATGGGTAAGTCATTCAACCTTTGCGCTAATGAAAATAGGGTTGCTAGCTGTTGTTCTTCAAATAATAACTTTGCCTGACAACTTCATTGCCCAAATCAAGTTAAAGGCTGGTTGACTTATAAATTTACAGCAAATGTTGCTCGCCCACTTATTTTTTCGGATTTATCAAATCTTTAACAATTTTTGTATGATCTTCACAAACATGTTAGTGTTTGAATGTAAAAAAGGTCATTTCAACTAAAATGAAATATATGTACAGAATGTAACACATCATTTTCTTTAGGAACGACTCAATTTATTTTTTAAAAGGAAAACATTATTTTGTTGGTACAACACTACTGATGGTAACGCAGTCTTATCAAGTGCTCAATTTATATTCATTTTGTTTACTATATTCACTGACTTATGCTTGAAAAACACCAGAGAATATCTGTCTTAAACATTTTTACGTTGCTGGTTGGATGTGCAAATCTAGTTAGTTATGTAGGTCTGATATGGTATGTTAACTAAACTAACAAATGAACTAAATTATTTCGATATGTAAAACAAAACATTTATTTTCATAAATGAACAATTATCAAGCTTTTTATTATAAAAGTTCACGAATAAGTGGTGGCTAAATTAATGATTTTGTCAGAGGAAACATTGAATCTTGTCCATGAAAATATATTTGAGCACTAAGTTGGCTACTGTTGATCTATAAGTGCTTAGACAGTTATTTTTCTTCATATGACTAATTCACTAGGAGAAAATTTTTTATAAGTACCAAAATAACTGTTTAATAAATGTGTGAAAGTTGTCGTTTGAACTTATGAGAAACAAAGAAATATAGTTGATAGTAATTTTGATTAACGTTATAATAAATGCGGCAAAATTGGACTTGATTCTTTGTGTTACAGGAGTTCGAGTTTTTGTTATTTCAGAACTCTTGGGTTTTTCTATTACAACTAAGTATTGATTCGATAACCATTAAAAAACGTGGAGCAACACTCAAATAATTCAGGATTTCTACTCAGAGTATACTCTCGAACCATTTTATCATTAATAAAATAACTATCGATGTATAAATTTTATTATTTGAGTTCCTGTGTAAATCTGTGATTTTCAAAGCGAACTGATTCGGAATAATAAATAAGCGGCCATAACTGAATCTAATAAAAGAAACCTGTTAATACAACTCACCTGTTTGATATGTTGTGGCGATTAGATGGCAAATTTCTAAGTTAGTCTATATGATACAATCGTTTCATATTATTTTAAGACTTAGGTTTTTGTTGAATGACATCACAGATACCGTTAATTATTTTATTTTTCCCTTTAATTTAACCACAGGATGAATTCGCTTTATGGCTATTCATATTCACGTCCAGCTTCTCAACTTCAACGAGTAGATATATATGAGTGAGTAAATACTGATTCTTATCTATTCATGAGAATTAAATCATTGAATACCTTGTTCATTTGATTTATTATCTGTTGATTTTTTATGATACAAATCTCATTTGATTTTATGATACATATATATATATAAGAAGATAAAGTTGTTAATGAGATATATTTGAAAAATATCACTGGTAGTGTTTATTCAAATTTTTGGGTGATTAATTATCAACCATTTCTTTTCATTCCAGCGATACTCGTTATAGCAGATATTATTATTAGAAAACGTTTATCTTTCGACAGAACTACATCTTTTCTTTTGAGTGTTTATTAATTTTGGTAAGTTTTGATAAGAATGTTTTAAATCAATGAACTTCAGTGTATTTCCTGATAAATATATATTGATATTGTAACCTGTTAGTCGGTAGCCGCTACCATAATTCCACTAAAAAATAATTTATAGTTCTTACAGACAACAAAACCCATTACTTGTAGTTAACTTACTTTCTATACGCCTAAACATTTGAATAAGCTCTAGAAGAATTTACACCTAATTTATCTAAGACTTGAATAGAGAAATACTTCTTTCTCTGTTCGAACACTGTACGATTCCGTCTGTTTGTTTGTCTTTCCCAGTTCCTGTGAAATAAATTGTCCTATGAACCTCTATATTTTATCTCTTGGTTTCACACTGTCTAACGATAAGTGGTTCAGCAGTGTTCGGATATTTAAGCAATAGAAAGATGATTTCCCTTTGGAGTCATATCTATTGGAAAGACTCTAAAGAGATTACATCTTTTTCTCATAATTTTTGGACATTTTTTTTTATTTTCTAGCAGCATTACTTTTTGAAGTCAAGTTTTATTCAAATAGGGGGTAATACTAATGAATGCGGTTAGAAATGTTGCTTGCTGATGAGATGTTAACTAACTGTACCATAATGTTTGAGTACAGGTTACTTTTATTCGATATTAGGCGACGTTAGTCCATAATCTTCGCGTAGTTTATACGTTTCGGTAGTAGTTTGGTATACAATACCAGCTATTGAAATTAAGTGAACTCAGTCAACTCCTGGAGGTTTAGCTGATGAAAGTGCTATCTCTAAAAGTAAGTCAATGACAAAGTTAAACAAGAATGGGGAGAGTGGACAGCCCTGACGAACGCCACTTGTGGTAATCAGTTCTGATGACAGTTCGCCATAGGCTCTAACTCGACCAGTTGTGCTCGAGTAGAGAGCCTTTATGAGGTTAATGTACTTCTTTGGTACTCCTTTCAGTGACAAACATTGCCATAGAACCTCACGATCAACAGAGTCAAATGCCGCCTTAAGGTCAAGAAATACTACTATTGTGGGACGTCTGAATTTGTGTCTATGTTCTAGGACCTGACGTAGGGTGAATATCTGGTCTATGCAACCACGTCCAGGTCGAAAACCAGCTTGGTTTTCTCTAGTCTGCTCTTCACGAGCTTTGGTTAGGCGACCTAGTATTATTGAAGCTAATATTTTAGACACTATATTAGTCAAACTGATCCCTCTGTGATTGTCACAAGAGGACTTTTGTCCTTTCTTATAAACTGGCACAATCAGTGATTGGGACCAGTCAGATGGAATTACGTCCAGTTCCCAGATTCTACCTAAGACCTCAGTCAATCTCACTGCTAGTACTGGACCACCATCCTTAAAAATCTCAGGGGTCAACCTGTCAGGGCCTGCTGCTCTCCCTCGCTTCAGATTTCCTATAGCTTTTTCAACCTCACAGAGGGTTGGAGGACTTACATCAATTTGCCATTCAGGACGACTGGGGATCGTGGGTAATTGAAGTGTGGCTGAAGGCCAGTTGAACTGATCCCTAAAGTGTTCTGCCCATCGATCCAACCTCCTGGATTGAGAATGAATTCCAATCTTACATTTTAGTATTATTTCGTAAATTTTTTTGCCCACGAGTTTATTCTAGA
>NW_017386042.1:0-10901 GCF_000237925.1 Schistosoma mansoni
TCATCATCATCATCATCATCATCATCATCATCATCATCATCATCATCATCATCATCATCATCATCATCATCATCATCATCATCATCATCATCATCATCATCAGTGGGTATTGTGTATTGTTTATTGTTTAATGTCTTTTGTGTAGTGTGTAGGGTATATTTTTGGGTATAATTTGTTTTTTGTTGTTGTGATGAATAGTTCAGTGTATTTGTATGATTGTGAAATCGTATGATAAAATGGATGAATTAGTTTTGTCTAAGAGGTTGAGGGCCTATAGCTTGCTCATGAGTTTTTGAAACAAAATAACAATCAATAACTACATATATGAATAAGAAATAGTAAATTATGTCTACCGTATAAAATATTTTGTCATTATCTGTAAATATCAACGTAATCAGTGTAGTCATTTGATATTCTTTTAGATATATTTAAGTGAGGATAGGCATAGTTTCAAAACTGTTTTCGTCATAAAACGACCTAAACGTCTCGTTCTTCGAAAGTAAAGAAGTGGTGAATTCAGTTATTATTGTTTGTTCGAATCGTCTCAGGTACATCCAGCTGACAACCCTCAAATAGGATGAAACGCGCGTCCTAGATTCCACTGCTAGCCATTATGCGTCTTTGCTTATAAAGAAGTAATGGTTAACTGTTCTGTTCTGATTTAGTATTTCTTAGTAGTGTAAACAAACAACACTAATTAAGATCAAAGTATGAACTTCTACTATCCAAACAGTTGATTGAAATTTATCGTTTGCCATTTGCTCACTGGTGAATGGCTCCAAGAGGTTTTTCCTGGAGTTCTAGTGAGAAGCAGTAACCAGTGGAGTTCAACCAGGTCTGTTGGGAGATATCAACTCACTGAAGACATTAGTGGATGTGTCGCTCAATTTCGGTGATTAGTTGAAGTTAGACATGACTTTTACCTTCATTTGCAAAACATCACTTAGATTCATTAAGATGTCAAATTTTAACCAAAATATCGGTCAGTTTGTGAGTGGAATAGTAGATAAATGAAGTTGGTGAATGAAAACTGAAGGAATATTAAAACTCAATATATAACGGTAGACAGAAGGTGAGTAATTATCTATCAATACCATTAATTTTGAGCCACATCAGTTTAGAGTGATACAATCCGCAAACATTATTAATAGATATGTTTAGATTATCTGTACTTAATTTTACAATTCATAGAGAAAAGTAATCCTTAAACTCGTCAGATTAATGAACATCATTCAGACAATTAAACAATGATTCTGTCCTCTTTTATAATTTAGGAGGGGTTTTGTGGAGATTTCAGTATTTTCGTAGTTGAATTCGTGAGTCAATTGAAGTTAGACCACCATGGAAAACCTGGAAGCACTACACGACCATTTCGTCCTATTGTGGGACTCCTCAGCAGTGCGCATCCACGATCCCGCCCCGCGAGATTCGAACCCAGGACCTACCAGTCTCGCGCCAGAGTACTTAACCTCCAGACCACCAAGCCGACCGGCACCCAACGGTGTTAATGTCTAACTTTAACCAATCCACGAAGTTTGAGCAACCGTTCTCCAATTGTCTTCAGTAAGTTGAACTCCACTGGTCACTGCTTCTCACTAGTACTCCAGGACATGTATCTGAAAAATAAATCCTAGTAACTATGAAATGAAAACATTTAACTTAATAAGTCAACATATTAAAGGTACAGTATGGTAAATATATAACAAATTTATTAAGATTAAGATTCTTCTTTTGCGTGAATCCAAGTGTATTACAGATTCAACAATCATGATTGTATTCATGAACCTTACATTTGATAATTTGTCAAAGATCAAATCAGAATGACTCAAGTGTTTAAAAATCATACACAAATACAAAATATCAATAGTAATATACATTCCACTAAAGCTAGTGTTAACAATAAGATAATCATAAACTTCTTTGAATTAAGGTAAAGTTCAACAAGTTACTATAAGTTACATTTTCAAGTGGTAATCTATTCTATCTTCTCATCCCTTTCTTTTAATATTAATATATATATATATATATATATATATATATATATACTCACTTATTATATTGTTGAACAATGTATGTTTAACCCTGGTTACTAAACAGTTTAAGAAGGATACCATTTCCATATAGCTATGATGATTAGATATTTATCGATAAACAAGTAATGTGGTGTGGGTTACTTATATCCACATAAGTAGTATATGGTAATAGTCAGGCGTAGAATGTATTTCGGCAGAAGATCGATAAGGAAAGAACAGGAACAAAGAGCAATCGGTATGAAAATGCATGAACAATGAAATCAGAGAAGATGGACTGATATTTGTAGAAGGAACAGTCAAGATTGAGAAAATTGATTGATAGTTTGTAAATTAGCTGTTTACTGTATGATTATCAGAATTTAGTGAGATAGTTTGTGATTTGTTCCTTAATACATTCGACTGTCTCCACGCGTATTCTTATTCGCTACAGTAACTTTTGCGTTGTGTCCATATACCGAATATAGTAAATTTTTAATGTTAAGTAATTTTCCTCTGTCACAATCCAAGTACCTATACCAGAATTCGACAGACATGACTATTCTAACCGTAGGAAAAAAAGATGAAATTGAACTAATCAGTTCAGGAATGCCAATCTGAACTGTTTTTGAATATGACTTTTAAAAGATGTAATAGATTTGAATGAAAGGACAGCAGATTCGACAGATCCCTTTACTTTTCTTCTACATTATTTAAATGGCTTTTTTTTTTAAGAAAAAATACATAGTTTACCTCAATCAAGTTTGAAATAAACATAATGTGATTGACAATGACCTTAGTTAATCAACTTGACAACTATCATGATCTAAGGTAATAAAATTCTCTTAGTAACCTGGACATAATTATACTATGACATTTTATGGATTAATTTTTAAATATTCTAAATCCTTAAAAAAAGAGAGAAGAAACAAAAGTTCTGATTAATTGTGTATCATTAGAAATATCCATGTCATATTGTATTAAGACTTAATTTATGGTCAATGAACTGATAACATTTTAAAAGTAATTTGTTATGAATTATTGTTATTTTTTATATATAATTGAGATCATGAATCAATTAAAGTTAGACCACCATGGAAGACCTAGAAGCACCGTACGATCGTTTCGCCCTATTGTGGGACTCCTCAGCAATGCACACCTAAGATCCCGCCTCTCGAGATTCGAACCCAGGACCAATCAGCTTCGCGCGTGAGCGCTTAACCACTAGACCACTGAGCCGGCATCCAACGGTGTTAATGTCTAACTTCAACCAATCCACGAAGTTGAACAACCGTTTCACCAATGTCTTCAATGAGTTACTATCTCACAACAGACCTGGTTGAACCTCACCGGTCACTGCTTCTCATTAGAACTCCAGGAAATACCTCATGGAAAATTTCTCATTAAAGATTTGTTAATACTATTTAGAAAATTTAAAGGATTAGTACATTTTAAAAAGATGGATAGTGACTAACAGTGGAATCTAGGATATACGTTTCGTCTTATTTGGGACTCGTCAGCTAGGTGTACTTGTATCATGGAGTTGATGTTTCCTCTAGAACTGGAACCCAGTGTAGTGAACAGAACATCAGTGGCGATAAACGAATATATTTAGGCACAAAATTACAGAATATCTTAGTAAAATCTGACAATCATATAGTAAGTAGTTAATTTGCAAACTATCAATCAATTGTCTCAATCTTGACCTTTTCTTCTACAAATATCAGTCCATCGTCTCCGATTATTATTGTTCATGCATTTCCATACCAATTGCGGTTCTTTCCCGTTCTTTTGTTATCGATCTTCTACTGAAATACATGTAATACTCGACCAAAGCTATATACTACTTATGTAGACATAAGTAACCCACACCATACCAGTACTGTTCGCTTCAAACATTATAGCGTTATCCACTTAGCTACTGAGTCCATCTTTGCTTAGTATGCTTGTGAATTGAAAGAATATTGAGGCAATACGCACAATATATAAGAGAGAGACTGATCCACTACCGTCCTAAACATCTATTGGAAGATTCAAATAAACAACACCATGGGTAGCACATTTTTTGTAAGAAAAATTTAACTTAACATGAAAAAAGATAATGATTATTTAGTGTCAATCACTGTTGACTATAATCTTACGTCGACAGATATAAGTAGTATGTGATAACAATCAGAAGTGGAATGGCTGGCAATAGAAGGTTGTAAAGATCGAATAGAAGAGAACAGAAACAGATGATGATTGGTACGAGAATGAGGAAACAATAAAATCTGAGATAATTGATTGACATTATGTAAATAGAGTATTGAACGTACGGTATTCACATTCTACCAAATAACTCTGTAATTAGGTGTCCCGATACTTTTAGTTGTCCCCCATTTGTGTTCTCATTCATTACAGTACAAATAAAATGTCAATTTATTTGATGAATTCATAAGCAACCTCCTATTAGTCGCAAATGTTTATCTTTCTTCCATTTTAAGACAAAAGGTGACTGTACAATCTTCATTACAAAAGAAAAGCTTACTTTAGTTAAACTATCAGCCCTCAAGTTATTACTGTAGTGAAAAAAAGTATAACCCAAATGGATATAGAATTTGATTTTTGTTTCAACGACTGGAAACTTTATTCAGCTGTCATTATGAATGAGGGATATCAAATGTTCAAAATCTAGGAATCGTTAATATACGTTACATCAAAATAACCTATTCACAATATAAATTCACTTAGTATTACCTGTTTGAATCTTCCCATTGATGTTTAGAACTGCAACTGGTCAGTCTCTTATTGGCATATGTGCATACTGTGTGTATTGCATCGATATAGCTTTATTTGCAGTCCTAAACATCAATGGGAAGATTCAAACAAGTTAATCTAAGTGAATTTAAATTTCACCCCATTGCACAAGCAAGTGGCTATCAGGACTCAGTAGCTGAGTGGATAACGCGATGGCGTTTAAAGCGAAATTTACTGGGTTCGAGTTCGAGAGTGAACATCAATTCTGAGATGCAGGTACATCCATCTGACGAGTCCCAAATAGGGCGAAACGCGCGTCCTGGATTCCACTGCTAGCCACTATCCATCTTTGCTTATTCACAATATAGTTTAAAGTCAATTCATACAAAAATATTAGAGTTTTTAGCTAACTAATGATGTAAAATAATAAAGTCTATCAGAATATCAAGCACCAATGTTTAAACTTGGAATAGTATCCATATGAAGCAGAAATTATACAACAAATGCATGAATTAACGAAGTACAATGAATTTATAACTGATATTAATATATCACATGCCTTAAAAATCAAAAATGACTGAAGGAAATGTATGAGAATCTACTTCATAAGACTATTGTAGAGAATATATTAAGAAAACAAATGTTTGACCTAAGTTAGAAAAAGAAAAACTTCCTCAAATAAACCAAACCTTATTGTTATATCCTGGCGAAGACATAAGTACAGGTAACTCTCGGGACCTATTAATGGACGATTATTCTATATATATTCTTATTGTTTAACTATTGAGTAATTAGATTTGTGTATATCTATATTCAACTTATTATAAGCTTCGTTCTGACCTATGAATTATTACTGTGCAATTTACTGTTCTCAAATTATGTTCAGTTTATTGATTATTGTATCCCTGGTTCACAGCCACATTTGGCTTGATCTTGTACAAATATTATTTTGTATTTTATGGTTTAATGCTGTGTGTCTGTCTGGTATATAAACCGAGTATACTTGAAATAAATGATTCGCATAGATTCACATAGATTCGCAGACTTTCACATAGCAGAAGCTCCAATCGGTGTTCTGGACTCAATTAGAAGGGCTAGGCGGACAAGAGACCAATAAAGACGCTAGACTACTCATACTGGTCAAACGTCATTGATTTGTCACAGTGTCATATTTCCCTTAGTGGATAATTTACGTGATAAAAGCCGGACATAAAATCAATAACCAATTAGCATACATTCTCCTATTTTTTTCTTAAGTCATAACACTTATTACAGATTATGTTTTCATCTTTACATAGTGTTTTTTCAGATAAAAGTGTTTTTGTAAAGCTAATGTGAGATCTACATTATTTTACAGTAATGTAGATTCTTCTATTACACTCTATCATCCCAAAGTTTCCATTTATAGGCAACATTTTGAACACAACTGTTAATAAATATTCAGTTAATAACTATTTATGTTCATGACTTGTACAAAGAGGTCATTTTAAAGTTAGAGGATCTTGCCAAATAACAAGGAACAGGAGAACATTTAATCGAAATAGGCATATAAACTTAATCAATAATTAAAACCTGGAAGCACTGCACGACCATTTCGTCCTATTGTGAAACTCCTCAGCAGTGTGCATCCACGATCCCGCACACGCGAGATTCGAATCCAGGACCTACCAGTCTCTCACCAGAGCACTTAACCGATAGACCACTGAGCCGACCAGCGTCCAACAGTGTTAATGTCTAACTTCAACCAATGCACGATGTTTGAGCAACCGTTCAATTTTCTTCAGTGAGCTCCTATCTCACAACAGACGTGGTTTGAACTCGACTGGTCACTGCTTCTCACTAGAACTCCTGGATTTGTTTCTCGAAGTCATTCGTAGTGAGCATATGATTATTATTATTATTAGAAGGGGACGAAACGGCCGTCCAGTGCTTCCAGGTTTTCCCTGATGGTCTAGCTTCAATTGACTCATGATTTCAACTTTGAAAATACTGAAATCTCCACAAAACCCCTTCTGATCAATAATTAAAACAACCAGAATGTGTGAAGATCTTGATTGACGCATTCTCAATAGAAGACGTTGGTTTTAAGTGCTTTTTCTATTTAATTCTCAAAATGTTCATCATTTACCTGAATAATAGATTCAAAATCTTAACGCTTTTTCTTACAAAACTCTTAAATTTACTGAGGTACTTACTTAAAATATGTGCCAACCATAGACTTTTCAAGGAAAAACTATCCTGATTAGTACTAGCATTAAATATAGAAAAGTTCGCAGTTGCATCAAAATTGAAAACTTCAATTATAAACCATCTTAAATCCATGTACTTTTGTACTTGAGAAAATATATAGTTTCTGTTATAACATGTATCTGAGTGCCCTGTTTAATACATGACATGACGATGCTGCCAATTGGAGAGCAGTGATTTTATTGGTCGGACCAATGATACACAAAAACTGTATGAGTAGTCTAGAGTACTTGTCGGTCCTGCTATCTGCCTAGCCCATCCAGTTAAGTCCAGAATACCAATAACAGTCTCTGCTATATGAATCATTATTCTCAAACATACTGGATTTATATACCAAACGGACAGACCATAACCTACCATAAAATAGAAAATAACATTTGTACAAGATTCAGCTAAATGTGGCTGTGAAAAGGGGGGACAGTAACTAATAGACTGGGACATAACTCATGAAAGGTAAATCGTATAGTAATAGTCTATAGGTCAAAATGAAGCTTATAATAAGAAAAACATGAATATGAATGATTACGTTACTTAACAATTATACGATAGGAAATATACGTATCATATTGGTACATAAATAGTTCTCAAAGTTACCATTCATAATTCTCTTCGGGATATATCCTGATTCATTTTATTAACAATATACTTGGTACATACCTATTACCAAGATATGTTGTCATAAAACCTTGATATTTGAAACTTATCAAACTAATTAAATCTGTTATTTAGCCTTCGTTTGATAAATGTCAGAAATCTTGAATGTGGTTAGAGTAGGTTTATTCTCAAGTGAGTTAAGGTGTGAAGCACAAGAGTCCAGCATTAAATATCATTTCTATACAAAATAATCAAGTAAATAAATACTTTAGTCAATAATTTATTGGAACAATACATGTAAGCGAACAATATTGTATTCAATTAGATTGTCATCAGGCTCTACTCTAATAAATATATGAATATTTATACAGAAATGTTAAACTAATCAAGGCAATTTGAGTTGATAATCACAATGAAATAGAATACGTCACCAAGCATAATAGTTAAAAGTACAAGTTGATAGTGGGAAGATAGGTGTATTGATAGTAGTAAGAATTTTAAACCTTTCCTGGTTAGCATTTTTTAGCGAGTTAGCTTTCTACGAGATGGGGCCGCTAACCCCATGCCCAACCCTCTTCCTTTATCCGGGCTTGAGACCGGATGTAGCCCTCGGATGGGCTACAGGCGGAGTTAAGAATAATAAATTGCAATAAAAAAAGTCATCAGTAGTTAAGCATTAGAAATAGGATGTTGAACGTAAGGAAATAGACTTAGAATAATAATCACAAAACATTAAAATCATTACGTAATAGGAAGTATGTAAATAATTAGATAGAGAAGAATACAAACGCAAAGAGGCGGAAAATTACAAACAAACGATAACAAAATTAAAAATAAAATTTAAAAAAATAATAATGTCATTTCTTCTGTACACATAAATTGGGGTGAAATGTACGCATTCCTATGGCTTCGGCTAATATGAAGGAGACGGGAACGAACTCCGTTGGGAAATGATGGAGTTATACGATAGATCACTTGAAATCATTTGTTTGTGCTCATCTAATACTTTTTAATTAAATAGCGTTATCGCTGGAATTATTAGTTCATACTACAATTCAAATACTTCCAATCATCACATTGGCGTCGCCATGGAGCCTGTGATGGGATGGTTGGACATACATTCAGATTTTTATGCTTTTGATGATTACGTGGAGAGGTTCGAAATCTGACCTATGACCAATGAAAATATTGATGACTATAATATTGTGGCCTCACATTCATCGGAAAAGAAGCATACAGATTAAAAAAACTTTGGCATTTCAAGACAAGTCATGTTCACACCCTTATGAAACTCTCAAGTAACTACTGCTGGACCGTGTAAAGTATACAAATTTCGAACGACATAAAGGAAAAATTTTCGATGAAATAACTCGCCAGGACGTCAGGAACTCCACACTTCACTACGTCTTCGCATTCCAATATGTAATCAGAGTTATTCAGATAACATTTCACGAAGATGAGCACAAGTTTGTTAAATGTTTGTTCTGTGGCAAGTTTCACCCATGTAATTCATGTGTATTTCGTAATTCTAAATGCTTTAAATGTGGTAAAACTGGATACATTCAGTCAGTTTGTAACACCATGGTTCATTTTGCTGGAAATAATGTTAAAATTTGTGATTCTACTAGGTTGGATGTTTCTAATGATCACTTATCTTTATCCAGGATTTCTAGAAGTGGTATAACGTCGCATAACAGTCCAGAGATGAATGAAACCCTGAGTCATTGTGAGACAAAAATTCCCAACCAACCAACTTCTTATCGGATTTCTCATGTTATTGTACCAGATATGGTTTGTCATAATGATTCACATAATTCTGATGAAGTTTCTTACAACTCTGAGAATAAAATGTTGAATGAGTCGGATCATGATGAGAAACCGGATTCAGTTGTAGTGGATGTCGAGTCGTGGACGGACTATGATCACCACTACAATCCGATTACGCGTCCAAAAACGACTTGGTTCCCTTGATAGCCCGTAAATCAGAAGGCTTTACTAGTCCAGATCAAGTATATTTATTGGCGATCTCGTGGTATCGAAATAATACCGAGACGTGCCAAAGAGTACAAGCGAATAAGCAGTGCGTGAGCAAGCTCGAACCAAACAAGGCGGATAACGGAACAAGAAGTGAAACTGATACAGTTAAACAAATACAGTAAAACAATCTCTGGTACAATTGGTTACAATAATAATAATTGTTTCCGTTATTCCAATCGTGTTCTTATCAAGACTGGCCGGTCACTACACAGTCTTGGTAGGTTCTAATTTTTTTAATGATCCATTATTCTCTAATGAAACTCTTACTAAATTCGAGGGAAATATTTCCAAAAAATCAAATTCTGATGTCATGTCAAATGCTATTCGTTGTCACAATGGATTTATTTCTAGAGGTATCCCTAATGAATGAGAAAAACACGTTCCGAATGAGTCGAATTCTAGTCATATTTCTGATGTTATTGTATTAGATGTTGAATATTCTCACGAACAATGTTTGCTGAGTAGAATCCCTAGTCAGTGGTATGATGAATCGGAGGGAATAGCAAAATTTCCCGAAGCAATCAGAAAACCAGTTTGCCCAGAAGTGAATTTTGCACAAACAGAGAATCCAAATCAAGTCCAAGATTATCCTAATAAGTATGAGGCAGATGAATGTTTTCCATTCGATTGTTTCGCAGGTAAATCAAGCCTACTTGAATCACATGTGTTAACTACATATATCAATGCATATCTATCTGTGTATTCTAATATGAATAACAAAAGAATATGTATCTGTGATGTTTGAATGAACCAATAACTTCTTTGTATTGATGACTGTTGTGATTTTGAATTCCAAATACAATACATTCGTTTGTGCTCATCTAATACTTCTTGATTAAATTGCGTTATTCCTGGGATTACTAGTTTATACTAAAATTCAAATACTTCTGATTATCATAGAATTCCTGGTTAATACAATTACTCGAATACTTCTAATTATCATATTGGCACCGCGGTGGAGTCAAATCCTGGACAGTTGGATATTAGTAAAGTGTGGACGACTTCGAAGACTACATCGAGCGGTTCAAAATACGGTGCATGGCTAGAAAAATATTGAAGATGACAAAGTCACAGCTCATTTTCTAACGTTCATCGACGAAGAAGAATCTGGCTTTTTCAGAGAAACCAACTTCATTGTCATATGAATCTCTCAAGAAATTCCTAGTTAATCATGTGCAATTTCCAAGCTTTGAGTACAAAGAGAAATCGAAGTTCAATAAAATGATGCGACGAAATGATCAGAAGTTTAGACTTCATACTTGAACTACAGAGATAGAC
>NW_017386042.1:11101-25903 GCF_000237925.1 Schistosoma mansoni
TTTGCTTGGTAGTTGTTCTTATTCTCATGTAAATATGAAGAGTGATACGACAAGATCATGAAGGTGAGTACAAGTTTGGTAAATGTTCGTCCTGCTGCGAATCTCACTCGAGTAATTTATGTGTATTTCGTAATGTCAAATACTCTAAATGTGGTAAAATTGGACACGTCCAGTCAGTTTGTAAAACTACCGTGCAGTTCGGCACGGGTAATCAACATTGACCTTCAGATCCTATTCGGGTGATTCTAATGATCGTGTGTTGTCCTTATTCACAACTTTCAGTAATTCGCTTCATATTGAAAAACGGTTATTTCTGTCCAGTGGTGCTTTTCATGATTTTGTTGTTGAAACCGGCAGTATCAAGTCTAAGAAGTTGAAGTCATTAAATCCTGATGCTATATTTATACCCACCAAAGTTTCTATTCCAAGTATACAATTCCAGGAATTAGGTGAGTCTGTTCCAATTTCGGTTGTTAATTCTAATACTAACGAGTGCATTCTAGATAATACAGAGTCTACATCCAATACACTGTCGGACAGACGTAAGATGAACTTAAGAAGATGTACATTCGATTACAGACATTCGAATACAGCTGAATAACGAATTCTGAAACCAGTAATAATAAAAAAATAACATTCCTTTTTCTGTTCGATGTTTCTCCATAAATTCTTGCCAACCATAATATAAGTGACTACAGGTGAGGTATCTGAAACAACCTGATCCAGTCAAAATGCGTCCGTGTGCTCTGTAAAAATGAATTCTGATGGTAACCAGTAACATCAATGGTTCCCTCACCGCAACTCCTCTGAGACCAATTATTAATTTACAACACGATCTTCACTAGCTGAAACAAATAACTTGGGGTTCACTACTTCTATAGCAGTTTGGTTCACTGCCATTTTAATACATCAGTACCCAAACAATACTACGCTGTCATGGTGAACCATTCATTCTCATGACTTTGGTACGTGTGTCCAAGATGTAGGCAAAATCCCCTATTTTAATCGATGGAATAGAAATATAAGGCTTGAAATATAATGCCGAAACCACACACACCCACTCTCGGCAGTACAAAAAACACTGAACCTAATGATTAAAAGGGTTATAATAATGGCCACAACGGGAAAGAAAAAAGACGCAGACACACTAAGGAACTCACCTGAGAGATAATGGACGAAGTTCACCAATTTTTTCCCTCCCCAGCTTCGAAGAGTATGCTACCGGAAAGCAGGAAAGCTTCCAACAAGCAGTAAAGAAATAAACAATGAACCTTACTTGTTATGAGAACTAACAAAGCTATTTTCTGTTTCTATAGTTGTTAAAATAGGATGGAAGATTAACTCATCCATCAAGAGATTCTGGACCCTGGTCACTTAGCAGAAGGAGCCATCTTGATGTAGTAGAAACCAGCAACTGAGGATTCTTCAACTATTAGAGTTCAAAAATGACAAGTCGTTGTTGATAAGAAAAAGTTCAAGGAAACCCACAAGAGTAGACAACGAACGGGCCAGCACAGAGGTTTGTGGAGTTCCAGGGTTGACATGACGTATTCCAAAGCAGTGTTATGTAAACGAAATAACAATGGTGGGGATTATCACATCACTAAAAAGTACACTAAATAGAGGCTATTGGTGCGTTCTCACCTCCACGCCCATCACAACTCACTACATTTGATCTCGTACTTATTATTCATAAACCTCAGGAACTGAGAGGGCTTAACACGAGTTTTCTGGCCATGACACAACGCTACATTACAACCAACCAACCTCCCATATTGCAACAGAATACCCAATATCTTCATCACAGGTTTATATAAACTGAATAGTATTTTTGCGCTCGCTTCTTGTTGTTCCTCTCTGGTCTAAAAGAAATATAAGGCGAAACCATTGTGACTCTCCATGGTATGCAGTCGATTCACGCACGTTGGTTGTCCTTGTGCTTGACGAGAGTTAGTAAGTCGCTCGACGTTCAGTGACCGGTCTGCAGGATGACTTTGCTTGGGACATATAACATTACATTATCCATGCTTACAAATCACTAAGTTGCCTTCAGGTTAACTTCAAGTCACTCTTTTGTCCCGAACATCGCTTTCCAGATAGAAAATGCTGTCGAACAAGGTGGATAGCCTCAAAAGTGGTCATGATAAACACGTAATCATCTATGAAGAACAATCTCTTACAGTCTTCAGTCTTCAGTAATAAGGATAGGAGGTCTAGTGACCTATTTTAATCCTTGCAGTTTGTTACACTGTGGAGGTCCAATCTCGTCTTGAATATATCAACAGAAGGTGCTGATATTACGTGTTCAGGTAGAGAATTCCAGTAATTCACTATTCGGTGCGAGAAACGAAACTCCAGACATAGACGATTTGATCTCGGTTTTTGGACTTTATTTGAATGTCCTCTCAAATGATCAGCCCTAGACGGGAGGAAAAGATAGGACATGTTAGTACCAAGGTCATCGTTCAGGATACGATATGCCAATATTAGATCACCCCGTATTCGCCGGTAAGATAACGGAAATAAGTTGAGGTGTCTCAGTCTGTCTTCATAAGATAGGCTAGATAGGCCTTTTACCATTTTTGTCCCGCGGCGTTGGACTCGTTCCAACATATCCGCCTCATATTTGTAACGAGAACTCGCTGCTTGAATCCCATATTCCAAATATGGCCGTACGAAAGTTGGGTATAATAATCTAAAAATTTCCCCATCCAGATACCGGAAAGATTTACGAATAGACCATAATACCCAATAGCCTTTTGCAGCAGCAGCCTTACAGTGACTGGTTGTTTTGAGATCATTACTTAGTATGACTCCTAAATCTTTATAGTTTCTTACTTTGGGCAACACTAGTCCACATATTGTGTAGTGATACGAATCATCGTAGTTATTTAATTACATCACAACACTTTTATTAGGGTTTACTTCTAGTGACCACCCATTCATCCATGCCACTAATGAGTTAAGATCTTCCTGTAAAACTATTCTGTCTGACATACTATATATGGGTCTCCAAATCTTAATGTCATCGGCGAATAGTAGGACGGATGACTTAGCTATAGCTGGTAATTCATTTATAAGACTGAAGACTGAAGACAAACCTAACACGAAGGTATTGGTTACTGAATGCGGCTATTTAGAAAGACAAGGACATATCGGTTATTTTTACAGTATTTCATTAGACATATGCAAGACGAACAAGCAGTCAGAAGGATATTTGAAACGTAAACGTTGAAATTACTTTAATCACGCCTATTTCAGAGTAGACAGGAACAGGGACGGAAATATTGATCACCAAGAGCTACAGCTGGCACTATCAAATGGTATGCAAACGTGTTGCTTAGTTACAGGAATTTTACTGCTTTGTCTCATTGTAAGGACTTGAAAAAGAACTAGTTGAAATTTATGAAAGGTGTTATTCTTTCAAATCATCGTTTTAAGTCTTCAACCTTCAAGAAACTTAAGCCATTTAAGAGTCGATGTACACCGATTTGACCCTTACATATGTAAAATGTCTTCATATCAGTTGGGCATTTCGTGAATATGATAGACTCCGTAATGGCTTGTATTTTCAGACAATACACTTCAGCAGTCTGATAACACAGCATTAAAACTTAAGTATCAGGACTGGATAGTCGTGGTACTTGATAGCGTGAAACTGGAAACAAGATATGTCGTAATCCTCATAAATTAGAATTAATCCCAATAACGAGTATCTTTGGTTATGAAGACCAAATCGGTCATTAGATAACGCATTGTGTGTCTCATCACGACCAAAAGTATCTTGCCGTCGGATGTGTGGAATCACTAATGATGTCTACGAAGTTTGAGGCAGGTGTGTTAAAGTCCTACACAATCAATAGCTGACTTTCGCTGTCGTGTTCAGTATGTCTTAACACAAAGTGTTTAGATGAACAAAGAAGAACAGAATAAGATTTATCACCTATGCGATGTACAACGGTCAAGTGTGAGTTAACACTGGGTATCCCCCTCCCTAATTTTTGGCGCAGTGAGGTTTACAAGTTAAAATTTTGTCTAAAGAGTTTCTATGCAAAGCAATACCCCACCTACTTTGCAACTTTATCGATTCATAGATACCTCTAGCCCAACAATATGTAAGCAGTGTTCTTTCATCGATCTATCGGCAACAATGGTGAATATACTTTGTTCACACTCTAACTCTTCTGGTTCAGTGAATTTACTTCCAGGACTCCTAGCGTTCACGAACAAAGCTTTTTGTTTTTACGATTTATCCATATAATCCCTAGTAGAATTCACCAAGGTCTGACTAACTTATCAATCGCTTTTCTCCGTATTCACCATTGGATTTTAGCCTATTTACTATTCGGTTCCTTTTTGCCATCTCATAAATATCGCATCTTTTTGGGACATCGGCCTAGTTATTTACTGTCGCTGTTTATTTTCCTAAAAATTACAGCAAGAATCTGCTACTTTTATGTTTATGTTCAAGTAAATGAGCTCGGTAATTGCTGTTAAATGTTATAAAGATTCTATGACTGTTTTCTGACTGAGTTCTTTTATCGTGAAGTCTTACGGTAGCTAAACAGTGAAGTCGAATTTGTTGTAATCACGTTAGTTTGTATAGTTTTTGCATGACAAAAACTTTCTTTTAATGATATTCTGACAATTTCTGTCTTTTATTATATTAGTCAATATTTCAGGATTAGAAATATTTCTGTTAATGACCATCCTGCTTATTTCTAAAGGTATAGGTACTCCGTTCAACTCTAGAACTGTCCAGCTGATGATTTCAATGTTTGACCAAGACAGGAATGGAACCATTGATTTGAGAGAGTTCGTCTATTTATTTAAATATGTTCAGGATTGGCAACGGTGTTTTCGTCAATATGATCAGGACAGATCTGGATTAATCGATGCTCGAGAGTTCCAAAGTGCATTGTCTTGTTTTGGTTATCGACTCTCTCCTTCTTTTATAAAAATGATGATCAGTCGTTTCGACCGTAATAAACAAGGACAAATCGCCTTCGATGACTTTATTTATGCTTGTGTATGTCTCCAAGTAAGTACATATATAGTACTTAAGGGAACTAGGTTATTGGGTGAGACTATAACTTATGGCCGACCATCGAGCGATACCAAAGTGACCTTGGGAGTGTCCACCTACCTACTAGGGCTAAATAGGGATTTTAAAGCAGTTTAAAGAATAAGGATTATGATTCGTAGTGGATGTTTAAGATTGCGAATTAGATTTATGGCTTTCATCACCAACTGGCGTCAGCTGAAATGCCAAGACGCCGTTTAGCCAAATGGATGAGTGAATTTCGCGCCAAAATTCAAGACCTGTTATCTTATACGCGATTAATTTATCCATAAGTTATAGTCTCGCCGGTCACTGAAAATAAGCTTTTTATTAAAATCATTAGTTAAACAAAATATAAAAAGCAAACTTTACAAGATTTTATTTTATTTATTTATTTGTACACATAAATATTGGTACACCAGATATATATGCGCCACACAAAAAAATTGTCATTTCATTTAATTGTGTGAGGGCTATGATACTGCCGGGTGCCCAAACCGAAGATTATTAAGGCTGAAATTCATATTGAGCCTTCATTTCGAAATTGGATGCATTTAGTTAAGAAGGTTCTACTTTTAGTACATTTCCACTCACGATAGTGGCTATTACCACTGAAGTTTGCATGATCAGATGATAGTAAGTGACGTTACATTCCATTTAGTGTTATAACAGAGTGAGTTCTGAACACCGATTTTCGGATTGTTACTCCTGATATTTTATATGATTATTAGACAAATGAATTATTGTATTTCTATATTCCCTGTATTGTGAGCTATCTTTGAAACTATTGATTATTATCTTTTCTATTGTTCCGTAATTTTTGTTAATTAGTTACTCACCTTTTAACCCGTTCTCTGCCACGTATAGTGAAATTGTCTCTAAAGTATGGTTTCTTACTCGAGGTACGTCACGTCCTGATAGTTGACGCATATAAACTAGCGAATATTTGATGTAAAAAAGTATATACATTGGGTGCTTGAAATATCATAACGAAAGTTTTCCGGCTCTGTTCTCTTGTTCGAACTTAAGACTTACAATAGATATGCATATCAGTGGACCGAAAAGAGTCAAGATCATCTCAGCCTCAATGCATTGTTAATCTTGCCAATCGAAGCGCATCATTAGTCAGAGATTAGGACTCTAGGCTATAGGCAAAATACTACACGCAAGCTGGAGAAATTATTGCCAGGATTCTGACTGGGACACTATTCAGATATGATTTAACTTTCTCTACATAACATTAATCAATGCGGTTAGGTTCATTTAGTTTAACATTAAGGTATCGAGGGTCTACTGTAAAATGCACAATGCTGCGAAAATGGAATTCCTCATCTAATGCCGTCATCTGGTATGTGCAAATTACTTGGTTTAGGTTCGCGTGGTCAGTGTAACCATTGGTTAGAAATGTTAAGTGATATGGCCCAGAATCAGTCGCACTGATTCGATCCAATTCACTCTTTGTCCTCCCTTAAATCTCAATTCCTAAAAATATCTTATACTTCCTTTTTATTCTTCATATTCCTTCTTATTGAATCATGTCGTCTACGACTAATACTTCCTACTACCACTGGTATTGTTACTGCTTCTAATACTCCGGCACTTAACAACTTCATCACTGTGCTGATATGTTGTGACAATATGAACGAATTCTCATATTTTCCAGGTTCTGTGTTAGCTTATGACTAACTGAGTCAATTAGCAATGTTTCCGTAAGTTTGGCATGCACTTTCCATCTTCTAAGTCCAAACTAATTTTACATGATCGATATCAGCATGTGAACCCACTCGCTTTGTAGCGATCCGTTAGGAATAGTTGGGAAGCCTATGTATCTTGGTAATTGTGTGAGTACTGGTGTTGGCATGACAAATGGCACCGAATTACTTATAGTGAGAGTCTTGGCGATTTATGCTGATCTGAGTCTTTGCGACGTCATTCTGGTTGTAAAAGGTCGGGTTTGTAGCTTATCGGTGGGAACGGTTTTGCTCTATGCTTGTAAAACCTGGTCTCTGAGCTGAGGTTGTTTGATGACTCTATTCGACTATCGTTGTCTCTAAGGGATTGCTAACATCTAGTGGCAACACTCTATTGGTAATCCGACAGTTTGTGCTCGGGCACAGTGACGATAATTCAGTTGGTGTCATCATCTTAAAACACCGGCTTCAGTGGCTTGAGCATGCTTTTGTGGTTTCACCTTAGTGACTTCCACACCGTACATTATTCGCTAACGCCGGAACTTGATGGAAAAAGCGAACAGATGCCTAGTCTATTCCTGGAGCTGCGGTAAATAAAAGTCCCATAGGGCTGGTATTTTTAGTCTATAATAACGCCATGGTTAGAGTCCTATAGATGGTGTAGTTTATTGGCTTTAGACGTTATCCGATATATTTCATAATCGGAGTCAATAGCAATCGTGCTGTAGTTTTCTTTATATTCTACGTAAAAATGAGACGAGCCTCCTTAAATAAGAGTTTTCTTGGTTTTACTTCTAAATGAATTGTACTAGAGTCGTTATGTTTGCATTTGTCATGAAAAAACCAGTTTTTTGGTATCGTTTGTACAAACATGTGTTCATTTATCTGTCCTCATTCCATGTTTGTTATGAAAAGTTTGATTTTTGATAATCTATCAGATTGACTAACTTCGCCTGTAGCTCTTCTAGAGTTACTGACGATCCCAAGCCCAGGTAAAGGAGGGGGGTTGGGCGTGCGATCGACAACCTCATCCAGTAGAAAACAACCTTGCTAGAAAACGCTAACCAGAATAAACAATTTAAACTCTGCCCTTCAAGTTGAAGGAAGAATTATGACTCTTCATGATGAAAGCCGAGATTCTACGAAAGTCACGAAGCCGATGCCCCTTCTAACAACCAGAGCAACAATTTTTATAGGTACATGGAACGTCCGCACAATATGGGGGACCGGAAGGACCAATCAAACAGCTACGGAAATGAGGAGATACAACTTGACGGTCCTCGGAATCAGTGAAGCTCATTGGACCCAAGCTGGACACCAATGGTTAGGTACGAGAGATGCTGCTGTACTCTGGTCACGAAGAGGAAAATGTTCCACACACAGGGAGTTCCTCTTATGCTGTCCAAAAGAAGCACGTAATGCACTAGGATTTTAATCTCATGGATCCAGAATCACCAAAGGATTTTTCAAAGCGAAGAAGGAGGGAATTACAATGAATGTTATGCACCCACCAATGATAGCAATGACGACGATAAAGATCAGTTATACTCGAGGCGGCAATCGGTCATAGCGAAGTGCTCAGGAAAAGACCTGACAAAAATGTGGGGAGATTTGCAAGCCTATGTGCATCCAATAAATTGGTTATAGGTGGCACAATATTCCCCCACAAACGCACATACAAAGCTACATGGATCTCATTGGACCACACCACAGAGAACCAGATAGATCATATTCGCACCAGTAAAAAATTCACAAGGTCATTGGAAGACGTGAGAATCAGGAGCGGAGCTGACATAGCTTCAGATCACCACCTAGATGTGGTCAATAGGAAACTGAAGCTAAAGAAGCATTGGGAAACTGGAGAAACAGCATTACAAAGGTTCAATACAGCCTTCCTTTGAGATGCTGACAAACTCAACGACTTCAGGATAACTCTCAACAACAGGTTCCAAGCTCTACAGGATCTACGATGGAGAACAACTGGAAGGGGATCAAAGAAGCACTAGCTTCAACGTGTCGGGAGGTTCGGTTCTGGGTCTCAAGAACCATCATCAAAAGGAATTTGTCTCTATCGGAACCCTGCACAAGATCCAAGAAAGAAAGTACAAGAAGACGGCAATTAACAGCAGCCGAACAAAAACAGAGAAAGTCAAGGCTCAAGTGCCAATAGACCGGCAAGAACACCTCATCAAGATATCAAAGAAAGGAGATCTGAGTAAATGTGAGAACTACAGAGGCATCACATTGTTGTCAGTACCAGGAAAGGTTTTCGACAGTGTTGCCAAACCAGATAAAACACTCAGTAGACACAGCTTCGAGATCAACAAGCTGGATTCCATAAGGATCGGTCGTGCACAGATCGAATCGCGGCACTACGGATCATCGTTGAATAATCCGTTGAATGGAATTCGTCACTATACATCAACTTCCTTTAATATGAGAAAGCATTTGACAGTGTAGATAGGATGACATTATGAAACCTTCGACGCTATCGTGTACCTGAAACGATCGTCAACATCAGCCGGAATTCATACGACGGACTACAGTGCAAAGTGGTGCATAGAGGACAACTGACAGACACATTCCAAGTAAGGACTGGAGTCAGGAAAGGCTGTCTACTCTTCCCCTTTCTCTTCCTTCTGGTGGTTGACTGGATTATGAGGACCTCTACATCTGACGGGAAGCACGGAATAAAATGGACAGGTTGGATCCCACTAGACGATTTGTACTTCGCAGATGACCTAGCCCTTCTATCCCACACACACCGACAAATTCAGGTGATGACAACCAGTGTAGCAGCAGTCTCTCCATCAGTAGGCCTCAACCCACAAGGGAAAAGCCAAGATCCTCAAATACAACACGGAGAACATCGACCTAATCACATTTGATGGAGAAAATGTGGAACATTTCACGTATCTGGATAGCATCATCAATGAAGAAGGAGGATCTGATGCAGACGAAAAGGCAAGGATTAGCAAAATAAAAGCCACATTCTTACAGTTGAAGAACATTTGGAACTCAAAATAACTGTCAGGCAGCATCAAAGTCAGAATCTTCAATAAGAACGTCAAAACAGTTCTACTGTACGGAACTGAAACGCGGAGAACTACTACAACCATCATCAAAAAAATTAAAGTATTTCTAAACAACTGTCTACGTAAGATATTTAATGTCCGTTGTCCGGATACCATCAGCAACACCCTACTATGGGAGAGAACAAACCAGGTTCCAGCTGATTAGGAAAAGACGTTGAAAGTGGATAAAACATGCATCAAAGAAATCATCAAACTGCATCACGAGGCAAGCGCCAACTTGGAATCCTGAAGGTAATCGGAAAACAGGAAGGCCAAAGGACACACTGCGCCCAGAATTGAAAGCAGACCTGAAAAAAATGAATGGCAACTGAAAAGAATTGCCCGTGACAGAGTTGGATGGTCAATGCTGGTGAGTGGCTTATGCTCCTCCATGAGGGGTAACAGGCGTAAGTAAGTAAGTATCAGATTGACTAATTTCATTCTTGATCATAGTCGGCTACAACGTAGGACCAGGCACATATATACATTGGTTCAAGTTGCCACACCTCATTGGCCCAACAAGATGAACACCAAATTCATAGAAGTAGTTACTTCAATGATCCGTGATCATAACCTACGGTTATAAATGCTCAACAGCTTTTTCACATCAGATCTGCATATACGTGAATACATTCATTTTACTATAACATTCACCAAACTCTACATCAAGTGACTTATATTCACATTAAAAAGGCACATAGAAAATCATGACATTATTAGACAATCGTTTAGTACACTGCCATTGTTATATCTTGAACTTGGACTTTTAGTATGTTGCGTATAACTTGAGCACTCGAACGCTAGAACCCTCCCAAGTCGCAAAATCAGAAAACAGAAGACAAGCGGACGAAATATTATTCCAAATAGTGTCAATTAAGGTACAAAACTGTCAGGTATTTATAGTTTTTAGTAGAAACGAAATCATCATTATAGTTATCCAGTCCACACACGGGGGGCTATTAGCATTGTCCAATAGAGAAGCTACTCGTAGTGATTCTAGAATATTCTTCCAAAAGCTGATTGGATGGAATATGTTCGACTCCTTCTGGGCTTCTTAGAGCTTCTTCAACTTCACCTATGGACCATCCTCACACATTCTGTGATTCCTATTTGTATTCCGTTATTTTGGATTTTGACTGTTACTGTGAAGGAAATCGAACCAGATGATGGTTCTATTTAAATTCCAATCGCTGAGGACTTTGGACGCCTATTTATTGTACAATTATTCATCCCGATTTAGACGAAATTTCTTGTGAAACAAGTTTAATGTAGCAGGTTTACTGAGTTAGACGGATAGGCATGATAATTCTTTTTCTTTCTTAAATGCTTTATAGATTAATTTATCATTCACATTTTTGATAGAATTAACATGTGTTAACATAAACATCCGTTCTTAATCTTAAATTTCTCCCCTTTCTAAATCAACCTTTTGTCTTCTTTCCCATAGATTCTCACGAACTGCTTTAGACGGTATGATTTAAATAGGAATGGATATGCACAATTCAGTTTTGAAGAATTTTTGTCTTCTGCTATGTCTATAATCATTTAATAAATAAAAACCAATTGGTTACTGTACAGAAGAAAAATACAGATGACCATTATCAATAACTTCATTTCTGCATTGTTTACTCGACCTTCCTTCCTTCCTTTATTGAATAAGTAAATAAATAACAAAAAATTGAACAAAGGAGAGAGATAAGCATAATTATAATTTCTTCAGTAATCTAAATTAACTTTCATTTATTGCATGAGAAAGAAAAAAAAGATGATACTTTACTATTTTGTTGCTTCCCACTGAGAAATTCCATAAAACAACTCTCCTACACTTACTCAATTGTTTTATTATGTAAGCTTTTGACTATAAACACTATGAACAATTTGTAGTTCTATTTTTTAATTGCTTCGATTTTGGATACTTTTTTTGTTATTTTTGCTGTTTGTTTTTGTTTGAAAAGACCAATATTGTTTTTACTTTATTGTCTTTTTGTTTACTTTGTGAATATCCAAAATAGTTGCACCTAAACACTTACTTTTCATTCACTTGATAGGAGGTTATCATTTATATGATCCATTCAAATTATAGCGGATCGATAGCCAAATAAAATCAATACTTGTAATACACGGTGCATATGTGTAGCTCACAGACATGTCCGTAATGTCGTACAGAATTTAACCCCCCTCCCCCAAATGCCCTGGTACGGCCGAGAGTGGAGAGAGTCCGCTCTCCCTCTCGAAATGCTCTCACATGGCCACGCGAATATAGCCTCTGCCAGAAAAGTCCTACTCATTGCCTTCTCCTGACGGGGATGTTGTTCACGAAATTGAGAGCACGAAAAGCGAATGTCCGGCGCTTTAACCGGGTTGGTGGACACGGAAAGTCCACCTAGGGGAGTTGGAAAACCCTCATTTCAAACCAATGGTGCACATGGGCTCTAGTATCCTGAGGGAACAAATGGCGTATAAATCAATCGTTGGTCACCGGCTACCATGGGATTGCATCTCCTTACGATGCTCCACTGCCTTGTGGACTAGATCTTCAGGTTAAAGGCTCGGGGTGTGGTCCCCTAAGAAAACCACCTGCTTGGTTTGGGCACCTGGGCAGTATCACAGCCCTCACACAAATCAAATGAGATTTGTGTGGCGCATATATATCTAGTGCCCCTTCGTACCAATATTTATGTGTTTAAATAAATAAACAGAATTCCCGAGTTTGTTAGGGATGTGAGTCAATTAATAACTAAAGATTTCATTGAATTATATTCCAACAAGTCCCATCTCTTCTTAATTGTTTCTTTAGACTTTCTAACTGGACATTTTATTTACTCTACAATACCTACTAGGTTGGTAGAATCTATTAATCCAAATGGAAAATTTCAATACTAAGAGTTGTGGATTGAGGAAGATTTAACTTCACCCTTAAGAACAGTGCTGCACAATTCATAAAATCCAAGATACTTAAGTTGAGTGTATAAAATTAGTTAATGTAGTTTGATGTACCGCCGAAGTTCTTTGCATGCGACTGATAACTTCTCGTAAATTCTCGAAAGCTCATCAGACAAATATTTTTAGGCTTTGTTTTACAAACCTCCAATACAAAAGGAATGAAATGATGATTTTAGAAACTAATTGGTAACCCCTCAGAATGAAGCCTTACTGACAAAACGTTTTTGAAATTAGTGTGGATCGCAATATTATACAAGTGTTAGCACAGTTATAAGGATCCTTGCTGAGTTAATGTAGGAAATCCAGTTTATCAACATACCAGTTGTCACTTCAATACACAAAATCACTTGGGAAATACGAAGCACCCATAGACGTACTTGTCCAAACCAAAATATTCCTTGAAATTCAGATTTAGTACCAAGATTATTATCGTCATCATATCGTTTGGCCTCATGAAGTGCATGTGACAAAGGATCAATTGATCTAAATTTAATTGATCATTTTTATTCAAAACGCTCCATTTCAGTAATGTGTACTTTAGATTTTCATTGTTAAATCGCATGATATATTTTGATTACATCTTTTGTCTTCCAGTCAAGTGACAATAGGGCTAAAAAGTAAATAAGTGTTTTAATTAATCACGTGGTTTATGACAAAATTTATTTTTGTTCAACGCGTAATGTGAATACAACTGGATTTCTTGTTTACTGAAATTCAAAATAGCTTATCCAGGACGTACTTAATGAAGTGAACAGAACAACAGGTATAATTAGTGATTAAATAACCTTTCTTGTCTAGTCACTGGCAGATCAACAGAAGTTGTAACTATGCGATCAGTCTCCACTATTGTTACTGACTGGGAACTAATTTATTTTTCGATTAACGACCTGTTTAAGGAACACAGATACCAACCGTGTTATTACGAAACGAGATGGATTAGAACCTTTTGAGCATCCTAACCTTATAGCACTAAGTTCGTTAAGAGATTGCATCTGTTGACCGTAAACTTTCATTTTTGGACAATTCGTTTGAAAGAAAACAGTTGTTTCAAAACTAGTAAGTTCCTTAAGACCAAACATTCTGTGAAATGTCCAGATTCCAGATCAGCACGTGTCCTATCAAAAAAGATAACAATCACTAAGAATCTGATTAGTGGAGTTCACCAACTAGTTACAAAGAAATCGAGTTGGAAAAAATGATCGGTCAAGGTAAAGAATGGATTAACTCGATGGTAATACCATACCGGCAAGGAAATTCAAAGGATCCTAGAACATAAGGATATATGTGTTTTCCAGAATGACAATAATCTCATTTTAAAGTCAAAGAGTGGAGTACTAAAAGACAAGTAACAGAATGATGTCTCTAAAATCAAGTATACTGACTGTAATATTGTAGGCGAAACATCACGACGACTCGATATGTCGGCGAATGAAGAAAAAGTAAGTCTCACATACTGAATAGTCGTATGTATGTATGTATGTATGTGTGTGATAAATTTATGATATAAACTTTACACTCTGTAAATAAGAATATACAGCTAACTTCAACCCGATAAAAACTTTCCTAAAATGTTTTGGTTCTTACAAATAACGAGTGACAGTGGTAGCGCTATATTAGCGAGCTCCAACTATCTAGATTGACGAAATATGATATTATTATCTGCATAATGAGAACTTCCGATAAAATATTATCTATAAATTTCATACAATTTTTCTCATTGATAATTTAAAGTATATCAATAAGGTTAGCAGAGTAAGGCTAATTTATTTCGTGGATTTTGATCAGTTGCTTAGAACTTATGAATATTAATAATTCTTAAGCAAGGATGGATAGTGGCCAACAGTGGAATCCAGGATGCGCGTTTCGTCCTATTTGGGACTCGTCGGCTGAATGTACCTGCATCTCAGAGTTGATGTTCACTCTGGGACTCGAACACAGTACCTTTCGCTTCAAACGCCATCGCGTTATCCACTTAGCTACTGAGTCCTGATAGCCACTTGCTTGTGCAATAGGGTGAAGTTTGAATCTACTT